>NW_020449497.1:672491-817530 GCF_003343035.1 Apteryx rowi | reverse complement strand
CCGCCCCGCTCCGCTCCGCTCCGTTCCCACCGCGCGGCCGGCGGAGCGGGGGCCGGCCGGCGCCGAGCCTGCCTTGCCCCTGCCTTGCCCCTGCCTTGGGCCATCCGCGTGTTCTTTGTTGGTCTTCCTCTAGGTGCCGTTCGCCCCCCTGCAACGGCGAGCGCAGCCTCCCCGACAGGAAAAATCAAATTTCTGTGTGAGAGGGGGTTTTTGTTTGTGTGGGAGCATTAGCACAGCGGTCGTGCTGTCAGCTAATTACTTTTGAAGGAAGATTCCTGAAAAACTGCTGTAGAATTTTTTTTTTTTGTTTTAATTCCTGTGGTGCAAATGGCGATGGAGCTCTAATGCAGCATTAGCTCAGTGACACGAGTGTGTACCTGCTGCAAAAGCRAGGAGGAAAGCTCTCTTTGTGTGTCATTGCTGTGGGATGTAACTGGAAATCTATTGTTTCAATGATGAGTCATGCAGGAGATAGTAGATGTTATGAAGCAAGACAGCCTGGAGACATGCAGGGGCAAAAGACTTCCTGAATAAGAATCAAAAATGGGAATTTATGGGCTGCTATAGCCCTCTTTTCCTAAGCTGGTGTTAACATCATGGCTGAGGCTGGGAGTTTTACCAGTATCCCAGAACAGCACTGCTTTAAGGTGAAGGAAGATGCTGCCTGTGTCTGTTTTACACGTGTGATGGTTTTATAGTCTTCCTAGTCAGATGTGCTCACTGGCTAACATTATTATTCTCAGCTCTGTGGTTCATGGATGGTGAATGTGCTCTGGATATGGAAGAGGTTAACTATTTGAGACATGGTGTTAAACAGTGTTGGTTATTACACTTTCTACCACTGGAAGAGATAGTAATTATTACCCAGCCACCCCACACTAAGAGACTGTTTTGTAAACTGATGCAACAAGTGAGGATCTAGAATACGCGGGAAGAAGTGCTGACTGCAAGGCAAAGAGTGGCAAAAGTGATCAAACAGTGCACCATTTGATCGTCTTCGAAGGCAGAAATTGTTTTTAAGTGGGTCTTGGGCAAGGCAATGCAGCAAAAAATGATCAGGGAGGGCAAAATGATCCAGGAGAGCTTTCTGTGTATAAGGAGAAGCATGCAAGAATGCGTAGAGATGCTGTCTTCATACTGGAATCCGCCCCAGGTAGGAACTGCCTCAAGTGTTTGTATGGCACCTGGTGCAGCACTTCCTCAGTTAGAAGCAGATGCTTTGTCTTCTGTTGTACTAAACATAATTATCACTTCTGCTGTAACAGAACATATTAGGAGTAAAATTATTGATAGATGAGAAGTGTTAGTGCAGATGGAGACTAGTTGGAAGTCATTAGCACCAGGAAGATGACTAGCATGAGAGGGAGGAGGCAATCATTTGAACTTTGGGTAACAGGAAAATGTTAGGGGAGAATATAGGCAAAGATAGAGCTGGGAAACAGTATTTGACCAACAATAAAGCATTCAGGATTGGCTTCCTTTCTTCTCTTTCTTCTTCCTCTTCTCCTCCCTTCAGATGCATGCTCTAATTTAAACAAGAATAATTCAAAGAAGCCTCACAGCCTGCATTACACCCACAGTTATACTGGGTGATTCTAAGGATCTGGTCTGGCCTTAAAAGCATGGCCTTAAAAGCAGTTTGAGAACAGCATTAAAAAATCCAAAATAAAGCTCATTCAAGGCTATCAATGTCTAAAAATGACAGAGTTACTACAGAAGACTTGGCCTTGCAAGGGGGAACAACCCATGAATCTGCTGGGACGTTGCTGCTGTCCAGTGTAAATGTGATGATGAGCACGTTCTGGGATGATTCCTTATACATCCCTCCAGCAAAGAGGACTGGGTAGGGCACAGCGCTCTCAGACGCGTTCTGTTCTTTATTTCTGCAGAGTTGCCGCAGCTACAGCGTGGAACTGCCCACCTGGCAAAGGTAGCAGCACACGGGGCCTGTGCTGGCTGCCACGGGAACTCTGACAGACTGTCATTTGTACATTCAGTTCTTCGTGTAACGAAGCCAGAGCCTAGTTGATGTCTAGGCCCTCCTACCGACTAGCTGGCAAAATATAATAAATACTTAGTCCATTCCCTTTTTCAAACCTGAGAGCAGAGGAGAAAAGTCTTCCATTCAGCCAGGCATTCATCGTCCTCYTTTTATGAGGAAGAAGATTGAAAGATGGGAAAAAAAGCAAGGTTTGGGATAAAGGAGAGCAGAATGATTTTGAGAGGGAAGAAGATGATTAAGGCTGGCCCTCTTCTTGGGGATTATTGGAAATGTGGAATGCTTTAGTACTTGCACATGAAAACCTGCTGTGTGAGAAATAGCCACTGGTGTAGAGTCATGCACAGTTCTCATGTGAAACCATGCAGGGGTGCAGATCAGAGTATTTCATTATCCTACTTAGATGTACAATATCCATCTGACCATCTTATCTCAATAAATCTACTGATGAAAACATAGCTTAGGAACCTGTGTGAACTCAGATTGGCATCTGGCTTTGCCAGTGCTGTCAGTGTAGTGTGAATTTGGGCAAAAGACTTACCTGCTAGCTATTCATGAGATAGATCAGTAATTTCCTGTCTGCCAAGGATACTGGGAGATTTCATTCATTAGCGTTTGTAAAGCAGTCAGATTCCAGAAAGCAACAGAAAATAGATCAGTGCTAAAGCCAAAGAATCCTTCTGTGGCCCAAAGATACAGAAATACCTGAAAGAGGCCGTTAGAGAGAGATGCCTGTTTTTTGCTCAACGCTATTGTAATTTGCTTTCTCACACAGACAGAAGTGATGCCTTCACGATTCTTCATGAGGGGAATAGGCACTTGGTAACCCTATTGGATGAAAGTTTGTGTTCGTTTTCAAAATGCCATTGCTTTCAGCCAGCCAAGAAATCCACAGCGGTGAATCTTTCTGAGGTCTTTGTCGCAGGTTTTGCAGGAATAGTTCAGGAAGGCCATGGCCAGTTTGAGTTCTCTCCAACTTGTTCTGCGTACCTGGATAGCTTAGTGGCTGCTTCCCAGCTGGACAGACATGGTAAAGGACTGTCTTTGTGTGTGATTCATGACTGAAAAAGAGAGCTCTTTGAAAGCGGGAGAAGAAGGAACCACTGAAGGAAACAACAGTTAATTCATCTTCACTTTCTGCTTGGACTTCCAGGGAGGTCAGGCCAGCTGCTTTCATCTTTGTCTGTTTTGTTTTTCTTTTCCTGGTTGACAGTTACTGGGTGCAACTTGAATGTTCTCAAGCTTTGGGGAGTAATGCAGGGTAAAATTATTGGGAGAGCATCATGTACTAAACTGTAATTAATTCACATTTTTCAGGAAGTGAATTGATGTCTGCAAAGCTATGAAATAGGTCCCTACCTTAACACCTGTCCTTTTCTTCTACAGTCTGAGTTGCGCTATCAAACTGGAGATCCCTGAAGCACCCAGAAAAGGCTGSTGGTGCAGGAGGTTTGATAGATCCGTGTAGATAGACAGCAAAGGTGATATGGCATCCGTATACTATCCGGTGCAGTGCATATAACATTTCCTCAGTTTTACAACTAAGACAGCGCTCGGCTTTTAGAATCGTGGCTTGTATTCATCATCATGCTGATTTCTGCGATCACACACATGGCTTCCAAATGTTTTCAGACCTTACACAAGTATCTCAGAATGCCTCATTTCCCTAGTAGTAGCTGATGCTTTTGCCCTTGTCTGTTTTGTTTTCCATCAGAACACGCATGTGGCTTTTTCTGCTCTTTCAGCCTTTTTGATGAGTGGAAAATTAAACTGTGTAGGCTTTGCTTTTCTTCATTTATAGCTAGAGTAGTTTCATTCTGTTCCCTGAGCTCTCTGAGGGATATCTATCGTTTTGGCGAGTTGTTTGCAACGCTATTTGGACTTGCCCATATGGATAGGATGACACCCTGTCACAGTCCACATTAATACACTGCAGTAAAACCCAAGCAGCTTTTAACTTGATACCTGCCTTGTTGTAACCCTGCAACACAACACAGTCAGTTTCTGTGTCCCTAAGTAGGTAATCAGGCCTTATGTACAGTACAGTTCAAACTATGTTTACAAGATGTTTACCAAAAGTCTGTTGAATATTATGTATTATATAAATATTTCAAAGAACATGGTTTCAAATCACAGAAAAAGACAGGGTTTAAGTACATCATTAAGTATAACAACTTGATAGAGTATAACAACATGATACAGTCTTGACTGGGACCTCAGGGGTGAAAAAGACTTTAGTGCCATCAGGATCTTCGAGTTGTGCATGTTTTCTTGTTTGTTTGTTTTAAAGATGATTTCAGACTTTGCTAAAGCATTTGCTGGAATTTGAAGGATACAGTACAAGTGGTTAGTTGTTATTTTTCAAGTAAACTGGAAGCCCATGAAATGTAAGTAATAAATTACATTAGCAGGATCTGTATGTTTCTTAATTACACTGTTGCACAGATATATCTGATGATTTTTGCTTTTATAGAATCCTTACTTTTGGTGACACTTCTATAACATAAAAATATCTGCTACTATACTGATTTAAGAATAACAAGTTACAGGGCTTTTTTCCTTGTGTGCTGACTGCAAATCCCAGTTTGATATTATGAGTATACCTGGTTTTGTTGCGTGCTTTGTGCTAGGATTGACTGACTCAAAAATATTTTCTTACAAACGCATATGATCGGTATATGTAGATTTGCAGAGAGATGTAAAGAAAATGAAACTTCTAAATCATTTGGCTGGTCATCCACTGTTCCATTTAATAGAATGGGTCTGCTGAGCATATATATGATGAAAAATGTTATGTAAATGCTGATACTAGTAATATGTTATTTGGATCCCATTAATTTATGGAAAAAATAACTTGAGGTGAGGGGAATGATTGATGTTATGCATGTATTGTTATAGTGTTAATGCCACTGGAATGCAAACAATAATAGACATACCCTGGAAGTACACCATGTTGGCCACATGCTTCAGTGTTTCTGTTTGAGTGTTTTGGGAGTCAGAATTTTGAAGCACTCTTTTGTCTATTTCACATCTGTGCTTTCACACTTTGTAAAGTTGCTGCTGATAACCTTTTTTTTTTCCTGTAAACAAGTGGCTCACATGCACGTAAATGTGAATGTACATACATGCACAAACACACAAACTGAGGTTCTTTTTCTACCTGTTATTTGCAAACTCCAGAAACATTTGACGTGAATTAGAGGGTGGCTGATTTCTTTGAATTTAGGTTAATCTGAGTCTTTTATAGTCTAAGAAGACAAATTTATTATAATTGTAAGTAACTAATATTTGTTTTGTTAGAATTTTTTCTATAGATGTTCATCTACAACTCAGCTGGTGTTCTCTGCTTTGCTTCATGCTGCGCAATTATGTTTGTAAGCCTTTCATTTTTTCGAATATTGCCAGCAAGCGGTGACCTAGTAGTAAGCATAGTTCTTCTGATCTTTTCCCATCTCATCTAACTGCCATTTTGGCACATATCTTAATTGCATGGGATTGATAAGATGCGTGGTGATCAGAAAGATTTCCTTTGCCTGTACCACCCAGCTTTAATATTCTGGTTAGATGATGTGCATTAGAGATGTTGAAACATGTATGTGGATTTCTTTTTCTCTTTTCTGCTTGTTATTTCTTTTTCCAATAAATTAGTATATAATTGTTCATATGTCTAGTATTTGCAGTATTTGGTATTTCAAAAGGTAGGTGGTTATTATCTTCTGTAATTGATGGATGGGAAAAATGATGCTCACAGAGGTTAAAAAGCTAGTCTTAGGGTTTTCCCCTTTAGCCTCCCCTGAAAATCTTAGCTGTAAGTCCAGATTCACGTAGCAAATTCCTGGCAGACTTTGGGACAGAACCTAGGAATTCTGATTCTCTGCCTCTTATCTTGGACTAGTGATTAGACCCTGCTGTTTGGGTGTATCTGTGCAGATGGGTGAAGACAAGCAGCAGCTCATGTCTAGCATATGTGTTTCACCAACAGCTTAGTGCTGCGCTCAGTGTGGTGTGTACCTCTAGTATCCCAACAGGTCTTATAAATATAATGTTGAGACATCTCTAAAAACTGCAGGGCTTTTACACGAGAGCTGGCTTATATCTGGCTAGCTCAGGATACACACAGCCCTTGAGTGTACCTGCGTACAGCTGTCTGTGCGGCCACGGCCTTAGTCATTGTTGGTCTGCTGCAGACGGCAAATTCACCTGAATTTCTTTCAAGAGAAGTTAAAGCACCTCCCAACAAGTAGTGCAGTGTTTATCTTTTTTCGAGGGCTTCCACATACACCAGAGCTACATTGCAGCCCCAGGGGAAGCCAATGTCACAGTGAATGCATGGCAGGTGGAAATAACTCCCTTAGACATAACTGCAGGCTGACTTTTTGGAACCTAACATGGGCCTGCTGAAACCACAGAATAAATTGACAGCAGCTTTGTTTCAGGAAAATAATTGCCTCACATAATCCTAACCTAGCCTATTACTCAGCTGCTAGACTAAGTAGCTGTTTTGTTCACGTCGCCCCCCCCCCCCCTTTATGATTAATGCTAACCTGGTATAGGTAATCAGCCTGGGCGATGGGAGTATAAGGGAGCCACAAACTGGCTGCAGTGGAGGACTCTTTCTAAATCTGAYGTTGTCTGTATAATTCATTTCTTCTGATAAGCTAAAGTAACTATTTTATCTCRCTGTCTTGTGAAGCAGCATTGTCTAATTAACTGCAAGGCTGGAAGTAGGGAGTCTTTGCTTTCCTTAACTCTGCTGTTTTCTTTTTCTGTAGTCTTGGGCATGTCAGTTGGATTTCATGTATAAAATCCTGAGCCTCCTGAAATTACTGGCAAAACTATATAAACGTGAAAATATTTTTTTAATTGAACAGAGCTCTGATCCTCAGTGATATCTTGTGGCYGTGAAGCCCATAGTGTAATCGTACTCAATTTGTGGAGAGATTTCCATGTGATGTGTTGCTTTTCGGGTATTTCAGATAGCCTTTTGATTTTGGGGTTATGAAATTAGGAATCCCCAATTTGTGCACCTCTGACTAAACTCTTGTTTGTGTCTCTTCTTAATCTGAGCAGTCCCAGTGCTTCAGCCTCTCTTCTAGTAAAGTGTAAAATTCCTTGTGTCCATCATGCGTTTCTGAAGGTACCCTGMTTGTCTCTCCCTGCTGCTTACATCTCTTTTCTCACCTAGAGCTGAAGGGTTCAAGACCAAATATGTCTTAAGGGCAGGACATGCAGATTTTGGTCCATATAACATCAGTGCAATRTTGTCTGTATTGTTTTCTGGCCAGTGTGTATCTTGACTGTTGGGCACTACAGGCAGCTGGGTGAGGTTGTGTTTTAGATCCCATATTATTTATAGCCTCTTTTTCTAACATCTAGAGCTATGCAGTTCCTCAGAAGCTCTCTTCAGAGCAACTGGCGAGAGTTCTCATAGGAGATACAGAGAAGGTAGTCTTTTTTCTTACTGTTGTACCACTAGTCCATAGATTATGAATCTCACATTAGGAAACCCTTGCTGGAAGAATYCTATATTGGTGGKGGGGGGGACGGGGGACGGGACTTTTTTTTATCAGGTGATTCAGTTGAATGGCCTGTTTTGCCCCAGGACTGCCCAAGCTTATTAAAACTGTTTTATGCTAATGAGTGTTAATGAGACTAGAGATTTGGTCCATTTTGGAAAGTATTTTAGTGAATGATAGGTACTACGTGTAAATATTCTCCTCAAACCAGGATCTGTTAATGCTACAGCTGATGGTAGTTATAAATATAAATATTCAAAACCAGACTTCTTCTAAAGGTAAGCAGGTTGTTCAGCAGAAATAACTGTTACTGCGCATTCTCCACAACTGTAGGTGAATTGCATCTAGTTTCAGTTTTAGTGGCATTTTGTTGCAGTTATTTGCATGTTGGGAGTGCACTGATGATAGTGAAAATCTTTTCAGGTGACCCCCCCTGCTCCAGAAGGACGATTCTGTAAATTAGAAATTAAGTTTGGGAAGAGCTTGCACCAAGATTTACACCGATGTTTGTGTGAATTCAGGGATGACATGGATAGTCATTAACCTCATAGGACTTGCAGCCTTTTGGATGATCAGGGAAAGCTTCCGACTCCTGTGCATGTGTATGGTGCTTTGATGGCAGATACTCTTACATTTTTATCTTTTTTTCTTTTTCAAATATGAAGATAAAATTTTCAAGAGTTATCTGCATATTCCCGGTAATTTTGGTGACAAGTAACCAGTGCCAGCCTCCTTTGGAAACAACCCCTGTTACAACCTTGTGATTAATAAACAATAGTGGCCTATCATTTTTGTTACAGGAATCTAGGAATGTTACATTAACTAATGTCAAACAAATATGCCTGACTAACAAGCTGGTAGTTAAGCTATGGATCCGGTTTTGCTATGACCCAGTATATGACATGAAATAAGTCATTTAACCTGTCCTTGTCTTAGTTTCTAGCATCTGTAAAGTACTAACAGTATTTTGTCTGCCTTAAAGAAGTTTGGCAGACTATTTGCATCTTAAGTGTTTGAGATCTACTTTTGAGCAGGTGGATAAAGTGAGGTTTTGGATTTGCTTCTTGGCTGTTGTGGGTACGTCAAGTGTCTGGACTTTTGTTTTAACAGAGTACATTGTTTATGATTTGTTAATGTCAGCTTGGATTTACCATTATTTTTTGACTAGTATGTTTAAAGCACATCATACTTCCAGTGTGTTTCTACAGACTTCACAGTCTATCATGCTGTCCCCAGAGACAGAAAGGAAGGTGACAAATTTCTCGTGTGCGTTGGAGAACATGGGCTTGGATCCTACTTGTCTTCAAAGCCACTTTTTGCTATGAACTGTGACATAGAAGCTGTTCAACTAGAAAATAACTGCTTATCAGAATAAATTAATTTTTCTCAGTATTCCTTAAAAATGGTGGTGCCCAATAGAGAAACACTGGAATAGCATCTTATGTAGAAACAGCTCTGTTGATTATCTGCCCAGGTAAAGCTCATCGGATGATAGAGCAGAATCAGTAGTAAATCTTGTGCTGTTTTGTGTTCATTCTGCCTTTCAGAACCAACATTTTTCTACACTTTTACAATAACATTTAGTCTTTCTTTAATAATACAATATTCATGGCCCCATCTATGTTAGTAGGAAGGGAATGGGGCATCTTAGTAGCAGACTGAAATTTGAACACAGTACCTAGATCAGCAGCGAGCGGGGAAAATCTTGTTAAAGATTTGTCTGGTGTTTTACAAGAAGCATTTTCCTGCGGCCTCATCAATGAAGGCCTGTTGCAACCTCAGACACAGGTGACCATCTGAAGCATTCCTTCCAAGAGAATCATGCTGATTTTAGGATTTTACTCCCACTCAAGGAAGGCGTTTTGTTTGTTTGGGGAGGGAGAAGGAGACGTCCTCCTGCAGTGCAGTAATACTTACCTCCTCTCCCCTTGTAGTTTCCTCTCTACAGCACTCTACTCTCATTTTAGGAGTTCCACGTTATTGATAGAGAAGCAGAGATGCAAAGGGATGGACTGGTTGTACCAAAGTTACATCATCAGGTTGAATTAGCAGAATGCAGTCTCTAGATTACTAGTTGAATGCAGTATTCATCAATTCTAGGTAGATGCTCACTAGTGTGACACCTGTAAGTTCAGAAACAGATGTTGAACTGTGAGCTAGGGGGAGGGGTGAGAAAATGAAATGCTGTTGAACAAAGTGGTTTTAGCAAAATGGGAGAGAAGTTGTGCTTATGTTCTGCTGTTGTCAACCAAAATTTAGGAGGGCTTAGATAAAGAGGTTGCAATTCTGTCCCAGGACTCCAGCTTGTTACTAGGCACTTGCAAATGCCAGTGGCTGTTTCCTGGCATATCCTCTTTCCTATGTCAGCAATATTTCTTATGACTCAGTGTTAGCCTCGATTCAGATTTGGCATTACTGGTCTTTGGTATTGCTGACTGTATTCTTATCTTCTGTTTCCTAATTCTCCTCCTCTCCAGAGTCTGGATTTGCAAAAGCAGAGAACAATCTTCAGGCTTCAGGTAGCATTTTCTCTTTAGTGTGGCTGGCCTCCTGGTCTTCAAGTGCAGCCTAGACCAACTTCAGTGTTGTGGGAATGAGGAAATAGGAACGCTTTTTATGTGATAATAAGTAATCAAGGGCATTGCGTTGCCCCACATAAGGATGGCGTGAGAGTGGGAAGGGAAACGAGTTTTTTTTTTTCTTTTCCTCCATTCCTTTTTCAGAGACTCTTCCTTCCCATTTCTGACAGGGAAACTCCTGTCAGAACGGTCTAATTGGAACATGTACTTATTTGAGGACTCACTTAGTTCTTACACAGACATGCCCAGACCTTTACGAGCAGAATTCGTCCCTGCAGCATTGTCCCCCATCCCTCTGGCTACTCCTTCAGTCCACATGGCACGCCAGGAGAGGTGATGTCTGCTGTAATACAAGAGGCTTATGTTTGCTCTGAACTAAAACACCAAATGATAAAAATATGCCAGTGCAGCTACTGTATGAAAGCTGRGCTGAGATCCATTCTTAATACTTCTCAACAGGATTTATTTTGTCTATTCCTCCTTGCTTCTACTGACGACTTAACTGTATGGAAGGGAATGGGGAGGGTCTCAAACAGCTTTACCTGTTACTCACTTTTCTGAGGAGCTTGAGAGGTGAATTTATTCATAAATAGAAGTGCAGAGCATCTGCTATTAGTAATAGAGATTCTGAAAGGCACAAAGGGCACTTAGGCTTCTCTACTTTTAATAGAGATAATCCACACTGTTATTGGTATGAATTGTTTCATCTTCTTGGTGACTCCCTGTTGAGATAAAGGAGAATGCTAAACATCTGGAGACTATTTTTTCTTCCTTTTACGCCCCTTCCCTGGCATAAATCAGGAGTGACTCCTTTGAGTGACACTGCTGTAGAACCAGTATAAGTGAAATCCAGTGTACCTTTTTCTTGGTATGTAGTGGTTCATAGTGTGCATTATAAGCTGCCAGAAGCATTAAATGGTTCAGAGTTCATTATTCTTATGCCACAGATCTACAAATGCTTAACTGTTTATAGAGTTAAATAATGTTATTTCTCTGTAATTAGAAGGGAACTTTAAGTATGCGTAGAGGTAAGATGCTTGATTTTGCAAAGGCACATGGTGTTGATAAATTCAAAATACTTTTACAAAGTCCCTTATACAAAATAGGAGCATTAAAAACAGCATTAAAATTATTAAAGGGCTGCTCATGTAATGTTCCTATAGAATGAGTGAGAATGGAAGCCCACTGACTTATTCTGACCGTTGCTGTTCTAGACTAGTGGTCCCAAGAGGCATATGCAATTCTGCCTGCACAACTGCTCTGTTTTASTGACAGCACTCATAATTACAGCTTGGTGAAGTTTCCAGGGCAGTCAGAAGGGAGGAGTTAAATTTAAACCCAGCAGATTATTAGATAACAAAGTTTACAGTCCCTGGCCCTGTGTATTCCTGAACCATTAGGGCCCTAAAATAGCACCAATCCACTGGTCCAGAGAATGTTGATCCTGTTTCTGCGACAACCCTGTTTCTTCTCGTGGCAAGATAGGCTGTTTCTGTTGCTGCTGGTATTACTGTCATCCTCCTTTATTATGTACAGCCTCGGTGCTTTGGCAATGAAGTTAAAATCCTCAGCTCTCAATCTGAATCTTTTCACAGATCATGTGTAGTGTGGGCAAGGTAAGATTCCTCGTTCCAGTGTGCCTCAGTTGTGATTCAGACCACCTGAGGATTCATAGGATTGTTTAGCTTCCTTGATTCATTCAGTCCTCAGGCCCTTTGATGAGAATATCAAGAATAAATGGAAATTATATAAAATTTTGGTGTGCAACTGCCAGCTCAGCTGTCCCTCTGAGCCCAAGATCACTCTTCTGAAAATGCCCCAAGCATCACATGCCTTTTGCATATTGGACTCGTGGAAGATCATATATTGATTGCATTGTTAATGAAAGAATATGAGTGATATGTATGTCTGAACATATGACAGTCTAATTACTATTCATTTTTTTTTATCTGCATCTGTGAAGGGAAGTGTGTCCTTAGTTTGTTTGCAAGCTCTAAGTGTAAAATGAGAAGAAGGCAGGGAGGTCTCCATAGCTTGATGGAACCACTGGAAGTTTTTGTATCCCAGAGGTATATATACGTTATTAAGAGATTGTTTAGGGACTGCTTAATCTATTCAGTGGAGGGATGGGTTGACAGTTTGGTTCCTTTCTGCCTATAAATAAGTCAGACACAGAGGACAGTGGCTTACTGATGTTAGATTTTGGCTAAAAAATCCTTGAAATGAACTCTTTAGCTCAAGGGAGCCCAAGATTTGTGACACCAAAGGCCTTTTTGGCAGCTTGTCAGCAGCCTGAGGGCTGCACCTGCTTTGCAGAGACATTTGCATAAATATTTTTGATCAGTAATGCATGCTTGTAACCTTACTTTCCTGTTCTCTCAGCTTCCCTGATGATTGAAAATTACTTGCTGTAGGAATTTCAGTGATAATCCTGATCAGTACATTGGAAAGCATTGCCTTCAGTTTGGGGTCCCCGTGCACACACCTGCTGCAGGCCTCATTTTTAGACCCTATACCCTGCTTGTCCTGACACTACTACTAGAAGCCAGTGAAGAAGTGAATTCATTGTTCCAGTTTGCAGATCACAGCATGGACAAATTTGAATGTCCTGATCAGACCTAGAGTAGTGCCAGGAGTTTCCATCAATTGACTTTACCTCTTCTTTGCTGCTGCCTTCCTACTCTTTTGCCCAGCACTGTACTTTTTTTAACATCTAATTGGAAGATCTTCTGCAGTCCTTCATCCAGTACGTCCAGGAAGTGCTACCATCAGTGTAAGGGACACTCCTTCTGTCTCCTGGAGTTCAGCTACCCATACAGCAAAGAAAACACAATTAGTCAGCAGGTCACTGGGATCAGATTTCCTCATGGGTCCCGTGCCAGGGCCATCCTGTTGGCTCTGGCCTCAAACCAAGCAGCAAAGTGGAGCAAAAGAATTGCAGACAAAGGGCTTTTATTTATTAGTTATTAATGTTGTTCAATTTAACCAGATCAGTCTGAAATCATTGGTAGCTAAGATTTATTTTGCATCAGGGGATTCCTGCTGGGGTTTCCTCCCTCTCTTCCCTCCCTGTTACTCATTCCTTTAAAGTAATGTTGATGATTACATTTTCTCAAAATAGTTCAGGGTAAAGAAAGGTTAAATTCAAACTCTGAATTTCTATTCAAACAACATCACATTTTGGAGTCAGCTGGATCGTGGGTTCACTTACCCTCCTACATACTGCTTTAAGAAGTTGAATTAAAACTTTGGATTTGATTGTCACAGGACCTTGGGAAAAGTCCAGCTTGGATGTGAAGTTTGTGCAAATCGCTGAGTTTCTCATGCTGCCTTCCCAAATGCTGCAGGGCCAGAGATTGCAGCCCTGGTTTTAGAGCTTGATCCGAATGTTGCTTTCTGCTCTGTCAGGTGCTGAACAGTTATTTAGCCTGTCAATTGAGTGCTTGAACCCATTTCTGGTCTCATAGACTGTGTGTTTGGGTTGATATTGCACCTGAGAATTGAACTAGGATTTTTAGGGTCTGTAGGGAGCAAGTGTAATTGAAAGCTTCCCTCCTTCCTGCTGGCAGACCCTGTAACCAACTGCCCTCTGCTGAAACTTGCTCTGCGTGTATCCCACAATGCCTGCTACGTTGCTCTTTATTCTGGGTTCTCTGTGGTCTCCTTCATGCACAGTGTTCTCAGCCATTCTGCTGCGAGTCTGGGATGACTCCAGACGGATTTATTCCAGGCTAACAGGGCAGAGTTGGGCCGAAATGCATTTCTGTGGGTTGGAGGAAATATGATGGATGTTGTAGAAATTGAGGGCTGAAGGGAATTTCAAGAAATCGTCTGGTCTGTGTGTGTCGGACAGTGACTCTATGTGGGTCAAATGTAACAAAGGTGTTTCAGAATCTGGAAGAAAAGTTTTCTTCCTTTTATTGCTCTCTRTTGGTTCTGCACTACACACCTTAACATTGAAAACTTTGTGTTGAGAAAATACCAATGCAGTGGGGGGACCCATCTGGAWTAGTATATATGTAAGGATTGGCTAGCTTCATATGTTGTGAGAATGTTTTACTGGTGGTAAAGAGGGAGGAGGCTTTTCCCTTTGTTCTGTTTAATACAGTTTCTTGATTAAGATAATCGGGGGTTGAGCATCTCTCATTCTTTCAACACTATGCAGGGGAAAGCCCCAAGTAAATGCAAGTCCATGTGGCTTTTGCTTGTTGGCTAAGTATAATTCTTCTATGGACAGTGCTGATAAGTGCATTATGAAGAGGAGCTCTGGAGAGGTACCCAGGACTGTGGCAGGTGCAGAAGGGTTGAACTGCTTTTAAAGAGCTGGTATACAGTTTAGAGTGTAGTATGGGGTGGAGGAGGACTGAAAAAACACTTGGATTTGTGGTTTCCTAAAACTCAGATTTTGTTCTTTATTGCAATCTCCAATAGCAGCATCAGTCCAGTGGGGTTCCTTTGGATTTACATCCGTGCCATGTTACTTCATTGTTATGGCGTCTAAATGGAGATCACAGTTAAGATTGGGGTGTTGTTCTGCCAAGCTATACAGAGAGGAAGTCTAGCTAGGCCTAAAGAGAAATTAGACCAAGTAGAGAAGAGGGGTGGAGCAGAGAACTGTCCTAGGTTATAAATTGGTGAGACTGCCAAGAATAGATCTTCTGAGTCCTAGTCTTGAGCCCTACCCTGGATTATTTTTCTTTTTCTGATGCAGACATTGGTGCTCCTTTCTGAAGGAGAAGATGCCAAACTTGATTAAATAGATATAGCCATTGTTTAAAATCTCCACTCTTCAATGTAATTGATTTTCAGCTTCATTGTGGTTTTGTTGAAACTCTTGGGAAGCTGTTAAGCTAACAGCATCCATACAGCTTCATGGACAGCAAGTTTGTTTTGGAGATATTTGATTAAGGCTGTGAGATGTTTAGATGCCAGGGCCATTGGCACCATAGAACTTGTATAAATAAACTTCATTTGTGCCACTTTCACGCAATTAAAGCCAGAGACCTGGAACATATTTAATGAGGTTTATTTTGCTAGTCAGGACACACAGATTTCATCTACTTTGTTTAGTGTTCTAAAAACATACAGGAATGTATGCACATCAGCATTTGTTGTGGATTGATTTCTTCTTTCTTCATTAGAGTGTAGCAATTCCTTTTTATAAGGACAGAAGCAGGGAGAGATTTGGAAGGGTTTTTCTAGRGATGAAAAGCTTTTTGGGGGTATTGCAGTCCATCACTAAGGGCTTTCTTAGTTTCCCGCGAGGGCAAGCGGGGACTGAACAAGCACTTCCATTGACTTCAGTTTCCTTTTTCTTCATCTTCCTCCTTATATTTTAAGTTTATGGACTGTTGGGAAGAAGCTCTGGGTGAGGATAAGAAAGGAGGRCAATAAAATAAATTGATTTCAGTCTTATTAATACCAGGACTAAATTTCTGTTCAGGTTCCAAAATTCAAAGGGGGATGGATCTGAGCTTTTGCTTTGGGCCTGTCTTTAATTCAGCATGTAAGATGATAGTTGCAAGGCCAAATAGTATTTCCTGTTCCACCCACTATAAATTATTGCATAACTAGCTACCCTTCTTGTGAAAGCGGTTTAACTGACCTCCCAAGAAACAGGTATAAGCTACTGATTGGGTCATAGTGCAGCTCTGTGGAAGGTCCATTAATCTTGTTTGCCTCAGTAATTCTTTTCTTGGCAGAAGGGCAGGGCCTTGCAGTTTGCGGGTTTGGACCTTGGGAGTGAAAACTGTCTAGAACAAACCATCCCTCTCCTCAACACAGTGCTCAGATAGGAAGAAAAGATGGTTGATCTTGTGATGTGTTCCTTTTCATTTGCTGCTGTGATCCGGTGGTTGCTAGACATGTCAGGATTACAGAATCTCTGCAAARCTTTTAAACAGCAGAGGAGCAAGCAGTTGCTTCAACTAGTTGGTCTCAAGGACTGAAGCTGAGGGCAGCACATATTTTATATTTAAATAGTCTGTGCTTAAATAAAAGGGAAATGAATGGAAGAATCAGCTTGACAGAAACATGGGACTAATCTCAAGGGACACAGCTGATTCTGCCACAGACTCACTGCATGCCCTGGGCCATGTCAGTTTATTCCCCAAGGCCTCAATATTCCTCTCAGCAGAACTGGGCGTAGTTATGCTTACCAGTTTTGTAGAGAGGCCTGTGGATGGCAAACATCATATAAGTACTGTTAATCACTGTTCGTATTCTTGTTTCTCTTTCAGAAGAAAATGAAAAACATGAAAAGCTCCGCCTAGAAAGAGAACAGGAGCAGAAGAAGGCCAGTGTACAAAGGGTTAACAATGCCATTCACGTGGAAGAGCCAAGGAATGAAATGCTGGCAGTGCCCATCTCCCCCCCTGCACCAGCCCCTCCACCTCCTCCGCCTCCACCCCTAGCAGCTCCCATATCTGTCATTCCCATTCCTGTTGTTACCAGCCCCCCTCAACAAGCAGCACAGACCACCTTGTCCCCTCCACTTGTACAACGCCACCAGCCTCTTGTAAGCACTCCCAGTGTCACTAAGGAAGCGTCTTCAGTTGCACCTGTCATACAAAGACCATCTGGCCCCCTTCTTCCAGATGTGAAAGCTGCTACACCCCCATCAGGTAGCCCAAAGCAGCTCCAGCATTATGCAGCTCCAGTCCTGGCCATCTCTCAGCACCACRTTGTTCAGCAGCCAATACAGCCCCAGCCTCAATCGCATCAACCCCTGCAGCAGCATCCAGGACCACCCCCACAGCTCAGTGCTCTAAAGCTGGCTCCAGCAGAAGATGCCAAACCAAATGAGCAGAAGAAGAGACCTGGAGGGTGAGTACACATTGTGTTTTGGAGATAAGGACTTTTGGAGGGTTCTGAGAGGACAGACAAAAGCAATCTCTGAATTCTGTAGCAAACCTGAGCATCTCTTCCATTCGTAAAGAGTTGTCAGATCAGAAATAAGATCCGTGGATATTTGGATGTCTGTTTTTTTGAAAGCATGTCTTTTTAGCTTGGTGTCCMCCTCCCCCCCCCACCTGACTGGAGTATACAAGGATTTTTTCCAAGCCAGAACTGCATTAGGAAGCAAGTCCCAGCACTGCCTGTCTGATGTCRTATGGCATCTGATATTATGTTCAGGCAAAAGATGTCTGCTCAAAGTGGTCAGGGAAATCATACAGCAGTCCTGCTTGCAGGAACCTTATTGAAAGTTGGGCCGTGGTAATATTCTAGAAGGTTTTGTTTCCCAGGACAGAGAGCATCTTAGTTACTATCTTAATTTCTTAGTGTTGTAAGTGCTAAATTTAATCCTGAGGTGAGCAAAACAGKCTTCCTACTTGTTCAAGAATCCTGGAGCTGGAAGGGATTTAAGGTTGTTTAAACTTTCCCCACCCTCACATATGACTTGTGACCCCGATGTTGGTCCTGGTGAGTGTTTGTCTCRCATGTTCTTCATGACTTTGGCTGGTGCAGACTCCCATGTTCTCCTTAGGCAATTGGTTCCAGATCACAGCCTCCTAATATGTAGCCTGGTATTACTTCTTGTCCTGTTTCTCATGGATGGGGAGAACAAATCATTTCCTTCCTGTTTGCAGGATAAACAACCTGGATTCAGTCTTTTCCTCCTAGATCATGTTATCTAGACCTCTGACTATTCTCCTTACAGCCTACAGTTGATAGATGTCTCTCTTTGTCCTAATCCAGCTGAGGCCTCTCCAGGGCTGAGTGGAAAGTTGCTTTGTGTGTCTTGCCTGTTCAGTGCAACACAGCAAATATACTCCTGATTTGGGGGTGTGGGGKATCTGGTCAGGCATTCAAAGAAGATGCTGCTTGGCAAAATAGCAATGGGTATCCTTCCTCTGGCTGTGCAGTGTAGCACGAGCAAGTTTGTCCTATTCTCAGTCTGTCTCAGGGCTGCTGTCTTGAAATAGCGGAGCTTGAGGTCCTTTAGTCTCTGGTCTACCCACTCTAAACAAGTGCCAACAAAAGAATCGTACAAAAGGCAGTTCTCTCTGGTGTAGTCACCTGCTCACTGCAGCTGGATCAGAATCAGGAGAAATGTTTTGGCCACGTCAAAATCTGACATTGCTTTTTGCTCRCTCCCAGATGGAGTTGAGTATTTTGAACACATAAGAAGTTCAAAACTTAGCAGTTCACTTTCTTTTTTTGGGTTCTCTGGTCTTTACTGCATTTGCTCTGAGCATTGCTATAATACAGTTTTTAAAAGAGCATGAATGAGATGTGAATTCTGTCTGTCYATGGAGAAACAGTGCCTGGCAGTGCTGAGCAGTGACCTGTTTCCTTTGGTCCTGATCTGTTCCCTGTGGATGGCCTCCATAAAAAGCATAACAGTTTCAACATCATCTCTTGGGAGCAAGAAGAGATGTAAAATATAGAGGACAAAAAAAGGTCCATAGTGTCTTTTGGGATGTAGCAATCCCAAAATGCTTAGAAAGAAGCAGGAGAAATAAGAATTTGTAAAGATAATGGCCTTTATGAAATGCCAGTATAATTCCTCTTAGAAAGATTGCGATGTTTATGGCCTGTCTATAAAACAGTCAGCTGCAGAAACGATAAGCATATTTGTGCTTAAATCAACAGAGCCTGTCACGGAAGTTGTTGTGTGGGTTCGGACTGGTGTACAGAGGGTTTCTGATGGCACAGGTATTCCAGTGAAAGACATGGAGAGTTTGGCTCTCTGAGCAGCAGCTGTCCTGGCAGAAGGCAGTACGATAGCTGCAGTTACACTAGCAAACTGCGCTGTACCATTAAAACATGCTTTGTTCATGTGGCGGGAGGGTGGGCTGTTTTCCCAGTGTAAAGTGCAATACTATTGCTGTGTCAGTGCGCARAGTTAGAGCATTATACTGTGAAGTATTTCTAGAGCTCCTAAACACCAGAAAAAGGCCTGTTTGCTGCTGAACAAGTTGTAAAGGTTTCTTGTGATGCATTTGGATCAGATACCCCAAGATGCATCCTCTTTCTCTCTCCAGAGTTACTCCTTCAGGTGTAAGCATAGAAAAGATGATTTATTCATTTTGTAAATGTTTCATGGGAAGAGGCTGTCAAATATTTATTTTTAAACATCTGAATATTTATTAAATATTAACCTGCCTCCTGAAATGCTCACCTTACTGTCAGCGTATTTTCAATCAAAGGTAAATAATCACTTTGCATAGTGTATGGAAGATACTTAAAATCTCYATGTGTCTGCTAATGTGCTTTCTCACCACAGTAGCTGAACACCTGAGATAACATAGATTTGTTTTGCTTTTCCTGAAAGAAGGCTTCCTCTRATTTGGGGGAGGGGAACAGAACCAAACAAAACAGGAGTTGACCCTAGTTCGTTCTTGAGCAGTGACTAGAAAATTCCTTTATTACTTTACTTCATATTTATGTTCAGCCGTGTTATTTTAGGCACAGTGGAAAAACTAAAGAGGTTTGAAGTATGCCTGCCGAGTCCCATATGCTTTAACTTGTAATTGTATAAATCTTACCCCACTGGAGTGTAGGCATAGATCAGAAATGGGTCAGAATCTGGGCTATATAGTGTTGTATAAATATATACAATTCATACTTTGTATCTTTTCTTCTCTTTGATAATAGCCATGTCTGTGTGTATAGACATGTTATACTGTTACCTGTTTGTATTTTGTGTGCAGTATATGCATAATCCACTATATATATGCTTATCCCATCTAAACTGCATGTAAAGTGTAGATTTTATCTTTATATAGTATAGCTAGAAATATATATGCAAATAATATTAAAACAGTGATATCTGAACATCTCTGTTGCTCTTTAATATTTACCTCTATATCCTAGACACAGACACGCTGCTGAAAGCGCAGGTTGAATGGCAATAGTTTTAAACCTGACACTGAGTTTATCTTTGTTCTGTTTGGGTTACAGGGTTGGGACCAGGGAAGTACATAATAAATTGGAGAAGAACAGGTGCGTAGAAAGCCAGGGTTTTTTCTTATTGTAATTCCCCTTCCTTTTTTGCCTTTAGTCTGTAAATATTTGTTTGTTTTTTTTACAAATGACTTGAACAAAATTCTTAGTGACTTTTAATGAATCTTGCAATACTGCTTTGCTTTCTTATAGCTCACTTCYGCATCTCTTGCTTCCCAGTATGTTTTACTTAGCTGCATAATTGCATTACAATAACACTGCAAAGCCCTGATCCTGCAAAGTAAATCACCATGTGCATAATGGTGTAATTTCTCGTTTGAGTTAAAGTAATATGTTAGCCAAGATCAGGGGCCAGGGTACAGTGTGAATGCAAAATAAAGACTAGTTCCTGATCCAAACTCTTACAGTGTAAATAGCTGTATCAGAAACATGGTGAAAGTGAAAACAACAGCACAGAGAGATGAGATATTTTATTTAAGATTGCACAACATTTCCTAGCAAAGCCAGGACTAGAATTCAGGTCTTACAAGCCACACACCCCTATTCCATTTACTGGATTGAGATGGCTCAATTTTAAGCATGTGGGTAGTCTCAGTGGCTGCTGTGCACATGTGTAAGTGCTTTGCTGGATTAAGGCCCAAATTAAGATTTCACTCTCCATTAAACTGACTTCCGGTTTATGCTCACATAAGTTGACAGACTACCTGTGTTTTCTTTAGACGTGCTCATTTGAAAGAATGCTTTGAGACATTAAAACGCAACATCCCCAAYGTAGACGACAAGAAGACCTCAAACCTCAGCGTTCTAAGGAGTGCCTTGCGATACATCCAGGTATGTATGGCGTTCGGGTGACTGCTTGTTACTGTTGGCCATCATTTTTACACATTTTATCTATCAAAACCCAGAGAACAGTATTAACTTTGCTTAAACCAAGTTAATTATCCACTTCCTGTAGTGCAAAGGAAAAAGGGAAAGGAGAAACTCCTGTTTTCCCCCTTCCTATACAAGTGTAGTCATTTATAAACTCCAGATTTGCAGAGCATTTTATACCTAGGAATACTTTCTTCAGGCAATCTCCTTATACTAAAAATTCCTAGTTAACCATAAGTCAGCCATACTAACAGTAGTGATGGGCTTTAGGTGGCTTTCACCTTGATGAAGTAGGTAATTCAAATGTTCATAGAAAGGGACATCCAGTGTGCATAAAGTTATACTCCTTTTTTCTGGACTAAAATGAATTTTAATCCATATGTTTTGGGATTTTTTTGTCTTTGCTAATCAAAACAGACTTCTGTGACAGTTTTGAATGTCTCAAATTTTTGATGAGACAGAGGTCAGCACAGGTTATGCACTTGGAGGCAGGGAAAGACAGGAATTTTGGGATGCATCTTGAAGCTCCAAATGGATTGGGTACCAAGAATGAATCCGAGAGAAAGTGAGGATAAAATTCAGTTGAGATGTTTGCAGGCTGAGTGAAATAAGTCTCAGTATTTGCTTATTGCTTGTTTTTATTTATCTCATATTTGGCACTGTCAGCAGTTTTGTCAGCTGACTTTATGCATTGATTTGTTCTTATCCAGCACATTTTCCATATTTAATATTTGTAAAATTGGTTAATGTTTGCACAAAATAAGTTCTTGGAGATGTCCTCTGTGGTTGTGAAATCAATAGCCTGTAATGCAGTTAAAATTAATTTAATCAAGAAAAAAGAAAAGGGAAGGTTGCTAAAGTTGCAGCTTTCTTTTGCAAGTGAAAAGGGCCAAAGACCTCATACATTTTGGCTGGAGTAAAGCATGCTGAGGACTGTTCACAAATGGGCTTTTCCACAATAAAGTGACTTCTTCTTTCCTCTCTGTCTTCCCATCTTTCTCAGTATCTCTCCAACATCATTTTATTCCTATGTTCAGAGGTACTGAACGTTCACTACTCTCACTGACTTTACTTTGGAGATTCAGTAATTACTCATAACCTTTCAGAATAAGACCGGCTTAGCCCTTGTCAGTAGCCTTAACCAGTGACTTCCCTTGCAGAGCCTTTGATCAGGGCATAGAAACCAGGCAAATTTTAATGATACTCAATCACTAGAGGATGGGCAAACAACAGGAAAAAAATCTGTCTTCCTTAGAAAGGTCACTTCTGGAGATGTGCTTGTATTGCAGTTAATGGGCATTAGAGAAGATATGAGCCTTTCATTTGATTTCAAGCAGGTTGCTGTCAGTAAAGAGATGAGCTTCCATTAGCACTAACGGAGACTGAGGGATCTGATCACCCATTCTTGCATCTGGGAGTTGAGTCCAGAGTCACGATGTCACGGAACGCAAATGTCTCTAGCATAGCTAGCTGACACTCTATGAATATTGATGCAAGTGCAGTTCTATCTCTGACCAGACTGCTCTTTAGCAGAATTTTTATTCTGTGCTTTTGGAAGACAGCTTAAAATTCTCTTTGAGGATGTCAGTAGGGATGATTGGTTCTTTCTCTCCCTCTTCTCTAGATCCGTTGTGAGATACTTTGAGGCTTAGAAGCAATGCAGTTTTGTGCTACCTACAGACATATGCGCCATCATCTCTGTAAACTGCTAGGAATTAAACTCTTGTCATGTCCTTCTAGGAAGCATAAATTGCTTCTATGATGGTCCAAAAGGTATACACAGATCCAGAAAATCATTTTGTTTCCCTTAAGTTTCTACCACTCAGGACCCTTTTCAGTGTCACCTCTAAACTGCCCTTCTGTACATTGATCCATTCTTTTTTACTACGCTGTGTTCACTCCTGTAGACCTGACTAACTAATCCAGCCACCTTAGAAAAATGTCTAGGTGACTGTGTACTAGCAGTGGGGCTTAAAGAAGAAAAGCGTGCCTGTGTAGTTCCATATACCCACTGTTTAGAACTGAAAGGAATCTCGGCATGGTTTAATTGCAGCGTGTTTGTGAAGTGAAAATGCAGAAATTTTGGCTATTAACTTTGCAATATTTACATCATAGTGTCTGAGACTGTTGAAGTATAGATTGCTATCTACATAGCTCCGGTTTATCTACTGCACTACCTGTTCACACCATGAAATTTCTTTGATTATTAGAGAAACCACTAAGAAAGACAGGTGAGGTGACTTGTCTCAGATGTTCAGTGCCCTGGTCTTAAAAACAAACCAACCAAGTTGCCTGATAGGGATTCTCAGTCCTTCCACAAAGGCATTTTTAGCTGGGTGGGTAYGTCATTTCATCTCTCCTTACCATTCCCAAAAGCACATCAGAGCACTTTGGAGCTGGCTGATTAGAGGAGAATGAATCTTGAGTAGTTAAACACTGTGTTTTTATGGTCAAACACGGTGGTACTTTGTAAGGGCTACAGATCTGCTGGAACAGCCTGATAGTACTGTGCATGCCTTTGAGGGACTCTGCTTAAAGGAGTGTTTCCTCCTTCTTGAGCTCATGATGATACTTATGTGTATGGAAGAGTTTATAAACTCATATTGCAGTCTACCTGTCTGATGTCCCCTCAATCTTCCTATCTCTCAATAGGCAAACAAGCTCTGAGCTGAGATGCTCTGAACTGGAGCTACATATTCCACATGCCAGACTAAGGAAACTTCTTAAGATAAAACAATCTTTCTGCTAATGGCTCCACTGCGAGCCCTCACCTTTGTTCTATCCCTTCCCCACCTTTTCCCTTTTTTGTGTGTGTGTGTGTGTGTGTGTGTGTAAGCTTTTCACAGCAGCCTGCTTTCTGAGGGTCAGGCATGTGGACTAGATGCATAGGTTGTTTCTTTTCTAGATCACACACTCATGTCCAAACGAAAACAGCGCAGCTGTTGACATCTGATTGCAATTTAATGGCAGGTGTCAGAAGAGTTGGCTGGTCTCAGTTCCTAGAAGGCAAGCGGTTGCACTAGAAAATGGGATCACTCATTTCACTCATTCTGCCTTCATGCCTGTTAGTCACACTACCTGATCCCTGATCTTAGTTTTGCAGGACCAGATCACTGACTTGTTCTAACGAGGTAGGTAAATTCTGCTGTTTTGCAGCTGGGGAGAGAGAGCGGGAGAAAGAGAGAGAGAGGTAACTGATAGGGAGAAGGTAAATTACTTGCTCTAGATCACATAGGAAATGTGTGTTGAAGCAAAAAACGGAATGCAAAATACTGAAGTTGCAGGCCGACAGTGCAGTGCCAGCTCCGTTGCTAGGAGTTTGTGTAGACAGAGAGTTGCCTCGTCACCTGTTTGGGGTCTGATTCTGTAGCCATCAGGAAGGCTGCAGAATCGGGTCAGGGACAGCCTGCACGGCTGTGTGTAGATGAGCGCAGTCTCCCATCTGTCAGCGCTGCAGCGCTTGGCTCACTCCTACAAAGGCAGAGGAGGTGGGGTCAGATCATACCACGCACGCGAGCCCGAGAGCCCGGCCTTCAGCAAGGCGCGCTCTCGTCATGGCGGTGAAGGTCACAGTGACCTCACAGCCCTYCCCTCCCTCGCCTCCCTCCTCTCGCCAGCCTGGAGCACCCTCGCCAGCGTCCACGTCCACGTGTGCAGCGAGCACATGGCTAGTGCCAGCCCCCCGCGTCAGCGGGACTGCCCGCCCAGGGCTGCGAGCCGAGCCGTGCAGTGCAGGCTGTGYGCGCCGCGGAGCGCACGCGTGTGCAGCTGCGCCTGCCAGAGGAGGTGGTGAGGAGCTGCCTCGCCTCCCGTGGGTGGGTGGGCAGGCGCCGCTGAGCCAGTGCGGCTTGTGTAACCGCCTTGCTGACGTTAGCGTCTGCTGCTCGCACTGATTTTCTTGTCCGCTTTTCGCACGGAGGCGAGTGTCTCTTGCRGCCGATCATTTAATTCAGAAACAGCAGGGAGTATCCAGAAAGCAGAATGTTTTCCTTGGCATTTGTTTTGCTGTGGATCTAGGCCTGAATCATGACATGCAGTTGCACTAAAAATTAGACAGTTGTGTTTATTTGCCTGAAAAACAGATTATTAAAAATCTTATTTGAATTTTCAGACTTAAAAAATTCTTTTTTTTTCATTTTGAATTTAACTTCAACTTAACTGTTTCAACAAAAATAACATGCATGGGGAGTTCATCCCATAGATGAACCACCTGCTGATGATCCTTGCCTGTCCTGACCGATTATAGAGGGAGCCTAGATGGGACCCCAGATTGAACTGGGACATCAGCTGGCAGCTAAGGCTAGATGAGATGAATCCCAGCCTAACCTTCAGACAGAAGCACGGGTTGGTCATGATTAAAAGAAAAACAAAAGAAACATTGCCTTCTTGGCAGTAAAAATACAGAGTTAACACACCCACATGTGTGGAACATTTCAAAGACTCTCTTTGCCCTGTATCTCCATAGGCTGTTTTGTGGGTTTTTTTGCCTGTAGCTACAGGGTACCACAAATCACGTTACAAATTCAGCATGTTTCACTTAACAGTCTTGTCATTTGCCTCTCTCCCTTGTGAAGAGGACATGGGAATTGTGCAAAGGAGACTTAAAAATCAAGATTTTTATTCACAATACAGCAAAGTAGTTCTTCATCAAAGCAAGAAAATACCCAAACTAAATGACTCTTTCACAGAATGAGTGCAATGTGCTGGCCCTGAAGCTGTAGTTAGCTGATGATCTGTGCCCTCAAGGATTATGACAGTTTACTAATTGTTGCAGTGTCTCTTCCTGTGAAATCCTTTTTCTTCATTCCAGCTGGAACTTCTTAGAAACAGGCTATTTGTTTCCTTGGCTGGTTTTAAATATTTGTATCTGCATCAAATCAGATAAGTCAGAAAGTTAAATTCCAAACTTTCATTTAGCAGTCATTTCAATATATCCTTGAAGTTGGGATTGTGCTCTGCAACAGTAAATTAGAATCTCTGCAATTAAACACATTGTTGCACAAAGGAAATTAGGCTGAACACAGTTGGAAGTTAATAATCCTTTTAAATAGTGATTCAGTTTTAGGCAGTATAAGCAATTGTGTTGTGAACCAGCTTCATGGCTTTCAGTTGAAGGAATTGTCTCCTACTGGTCAAAGCAGCAGAGTGGACCTCCAGTCTCCAAGTGGCAGAGCCGRTGATAAAGTACATTTGTTATGCAGGTCAAGCCACCTAACCTCTTTGTTCTCCGCTTACGGACCGCAAAACGTGCGTAAAAATACTGGAGACCTCCTGAAAGTTTCTAAGATGCCTAAAAATGATGTGAAAAACATGTAGTGGAGAAAAATGCCATTGTCTACTTTGAGAGAACGGTGGCCCAGTCCTCAGCTGGGGCAGATCAGCACTTGCTCCATAGAAGGGGTGTTCTCTCTGCAGAGAGCTAGCACAACAAGCCTGTCTTCTTTCAACAGCGAGCAGTATTAGAAGTGGGAGTTGCAGTGTTCCTTACTTGTACTGGATAAGGTACTGCCGKGGTGGCCGGGGAAGTGAAATTCTGAGTGGAAGACTGAGAATACAGTGTGTAGCCAGGACTTTAATGCWGCTGGGTGTTTTGATTTAATTCACTTTAAAGGATTCCTTCCCCCCTAGGAAATGTTCTAATCATCTTAGTTGGAGGCTAATTGAAGCCCTTAAGCAAGACTCTCTGCTCTTCTGTATTCTCAAACTTTGCCTGTCACAATGGTACCTGAACACCTTCTGTTTTCAGGGGTTATTTTTCTATTGCGTATTAGTTTAAAACAACGTCCATGCAATTAGCTCGCCAAGTAACGTCAGGACACCAGGACAGCCAAAATCAAACAGCGCACTGGCAGTACRCAGAGTCACAGCCTGACAGATGTCAGATCACATTGCAAGTCCTGTTTGTTTGCCAGAATTTCCCCACATAACCGAAGTCAAATGCTGACTAAATAATAACCTGCTTACAAAATATTAGACGAAGCTGATCTTCCCAGAGCTTGCAAGAGCCGAAGAGCAGAATCCTTTGAAGTTTGCTAAGAGGAAGGCACTGTGATCCACACTACTGTGTGTGCTGCTTTAGATACTCCCAGAAGTATTGGGGGAGGGAGGGGGGGGAAAATACTGTGATAAAAGATCCTGGGCCTTAATCATACCAGAGGAATATTTGCTCTGTATAGGAAACTGACTTTGCTTGCAAATTCATAGAAGTTATCCACCAGGCCTACCTGCTGCTCTTAGTATTAGAGATGGAAGATAGTTATGAAATGAACTTCTGATATATAATATGACCAATTTGTCATATACTGTCTCAGAAAGGGTCAGGAAGGTTAGAATTTCTTTCTGCCTCAGGAAGTAGGGTTTAAATTCTACCCTACGTCATGCTGATTTGAAGGATATTGGTACAAAGCTGCAGATGCTTGCAGAAAATTTGCCTTTTGGTCCATGTCTGTGGTCTTCCCAGTAATCACCCAGCTGGACTTTTGATGCAAAAACAGTCTTTTGGTCTTCTGGTTATATGTACTTGGGAAATCTATAAGTGAATGACAAAGCCATTTAAGTCATGTGACTGCTTGTGTGACTAGGTTGCAAGCCTCTTGCTGTCACTTGAATTGTAGACCAGCTGACTAGAGAAATGTTTTACCAAAATAAAATAGTCTCCATCTTCATGATGGAAATCCTCCCTCAGTCCAGATTCTCGGAACAAGGTGCTGCATCAAAGTAGCTACACACTACTTTTGGGGAATAACCAGCTCTCAGAGAAGTCAAGCGTTAAATGAGTCTAGAGTTGGGAAGACCCTCTCCCCTGGAGCATTAGCCCTTCCGAACCCTGGCTGAGAGACACTGACAGAGCCTGCTGGGGTTGAGCTTCCACTCCAGCTTCTCACACTACCTTTCCTGTGATTGAATGAAAGCAGCAAGTTGCAACTTCCATGGCTGTCAGTCTGGTTCTTTTCACTGGGGCGCAGTTCATGCAGAAAAAGAAAAAAAGAAAAAAAAAATAGTATAGTGGACTCAAGGTAATTGAAATCTTTTTAGATTCCCAAGTAAATCTACTGTTTTGTTCATTTTGAGGGAAGCGTGCCGAGTTTCTTCATCTGATTCCAAACGCAGACTTCCTCAGTTAAACTAACTTCAGATTGCAATGCTGTGACCTCAGCTAACCTTCTGACTGTCTAGATCACAACTGTCCAGATCAGTGTTATTTTCCTTTGTCATATGTAACTGCTTTAGACTGAAGCAAGGACAAAAGTTCACAGGTCTCAGATCATTGTCAGGTGGAAAGGAAAACAGTTGTTCAGCAAATTCAAACCGCCGGACATGGATATGAAATAGTTGTAATGTGAAAAGCAATTCTACTATGCAGGAGAATGAACTCTATTCTTACATTATCGAAGCTGTTTCTCTTTTCATAAACAGAAAAACATGATCCTGCAATAGAGGATGTGTCAACATCAGTCATTGGACTTTGGTGCCAAGAGACTTTGGTTCAGTTTTTCACCACTAGCACACTGGTTACTTTGACTTTCCCTATGTCCATTTCCTCCTTTGTCACTTCTGTTTGGAGTATGAACTCTTCTGCTGGTTTTCCTTGTGTTTGTACAGTAGACTTTCAATAGTTGCGCATCTCAGCTGAGATCACAGGATGCTGTTATAATATCAACAATAAATTATAGAGCTGATTCCTTACCTCCTGCCAGGAGTAGAAATCCATCATGAACTGACTTATCTGTACTAATTAGTAAAGCTAATTGTTTATATGAAATGTTTAAAATTGTTCTGAAATACTCAGTTTATCCTCACCCAGTCTCTTTTGTGTTTTCAAACTGCCTAAACTAACACGTTCACCTATAAGTGGTGCAAGTTTCACATCTATGCTAACAATAAGCAATAGAATTGACTCACTTAAGGACAGAATATATACAAAGTACTACCCAAGGATCCCCAAATAGTTTGTGTAAAAAATCCTAATGTGCTGTCCTTTTTTTATTGGGCTTGTGGACATGTGAACAGATCAGATACTGTTTTCACATTTCTTAAATTTGCCAGTTAATAACCACAGTATCTCTTCTTTTTCGGTTGGTTTTATTTATAGGTCATTTAATCAGTGTCTGAACACAATAATTCATCCCTAATGTCTAATGCAGAGGACCAGAGCAAAACTAGTGCATTTTTAAAGTCCCATGTTAATGTTCAAGTTAAGATTTGTGTTACGTAAGTAAAAGGAACACTACAAGCATACTAGTTCCTGATGGAGAGAGAGAGATGCAGTACCACAGACAGTAAATCCACATATTCGAAGTTAGAATCTGGTCTATCTGGATTATTGTATAAAGAATAGAGCTCATTTAGATGCAAGCACTGTAGTGGCTGGATTATTGATCAAAATGCCTAAGCCAAACTGTGGTGCTGAATCTGATTAAGTTCCCCACCTTGAAAAGTACAGTTGTAACTTACTTTTTTTTATTCTCTGCCAGCTACTAGGTGAAGACATTTATCTCCTATATAACTAACCCAATGAGAACGTGGGTCCATTAGTAGTTTCAGTACCTCCTTCATGTGAACAGCACTCACATGCCAAGCAGTGCTTCTTCATGTTGTTTACCTGACCCGATCCATTGATTCTATCTTGTCTAATTAGCCTGGATTTCATTGCAAACAAAAAAGGCTTCCAGCAACAATAGGCTGTGATCATGCAGCAAGGGTATGGTATTGTCTGTAGATTTCGGAAAGAGATGAGAAATAACAGTGCTGAGTTAGTGAAGTAGAGCAAGTTGAAACCTGCTTAAAAATGTGAAACAGAGTTAGGTTATAGGGCTGATCCTCCACTGGAGTCAGAATGCACAGTACGTGCAGAATCTAGTTTCTCCTCTTGATGGAGTCATTGAAGAATTGACTTTAACTTCAGAGGTACTACATCAGGTTACATCAATATAGGAAATGGGGTCCTAAACTTGAGAAGCTGAGAGATGCTAAGAGAACTTTCAGTCCCTTAGCTCTGAGCATACTTAGCATTTTGCATTTCTGAAACCTAAGACTTTTTGATCCACTCTTATCATATTGCTTGTAAAAGGAGCTATTTTCCTATTGAAGGGACCTTGCATTGACTTCCAAAAGACTGGGCTAAAGCCCTCTTGAGAAATCTCCTTGTCCTCTAAGAAGCATCTCTTTAGTAATAAATCTCAGCAAATGATAAAGTTTCAGTGAGAGTCATGGGTAGCATGTTTTCTGAATTAAATGGCAAGAGGCTTGTTGCGTTTAGCTAGGATGACATCATAGTGTGTAGACCTAACGTTTCTTGGGGTAAATTCCTCATTTAGATTGCACTGACAGATTGTTTTTACTATGGATAACTTACACAATCATTGAATAAAAGAAACTTTGGATTCCCATCTTGAATCGGGGGTTAGTACTCTAGCTGGTACATCAGCCAAAATCACTTTGGGCCCTCAGCTCTGGACATTTGAAATCAAATCCTCAGCCCTTCCTTACCAGTTGTAGTGTAATCTACTTGAAGGGAGATTCCACCCTGACAGCAGTCAGTGGTTTGACTTTATTTGCAGGAGTGACTGCAAGACATATCATGCAATAGATCTCCTTAAATGCCTGGTGTTTGGACATTGTTGAGTGAATGGAAGCTGTTTCTTAATCTTTGCCAAACAGGATGGTTCTGCTTCGTACAGTGTCTCACTTGTGATTCATACACTTGAGTTTGAAAAGGAAAAACAGTATTACAACTTTTTCATATTTTTTAATTGTTAGGAAATCTACATCTATCATACTGCTGTCATTTAAGTAGCAGTTTAAAGAAACACTCAAGGCTCTAAAAACCAAAACAGCCTCTAATTCTAACATAACATGGGGTTTCAAAGTGAGTTTTGCTGGAGTCTCCAGTGGAGTTTCAGATGCCAGTGCTCATACTGGTTCCTGTAAGATCAGAGAGCAGGCATGGGAGAGAAAAGAGTGCAAATGACATGACAAAAGCGGTAGTAAGTGCAGCTTGATTACACAGGCTTTATTTTATGTTTAATACTACAGAACTCACCCATCTTTAAAATTTTGTCATAATCGCTACTAATAGCAGTACTAACTTCTTGCAACTCAGGATAGTAGTGGACCTTCACACAGTCTTTGGATGCAGAGGACTGTGACCCTCAGATTCCTTTTTAGGAAAACAAACGCAAAAACAACAACATAACCATTCCACTTATTTTGTATTTTTGCTTTTCCCTCATAGCCTCATTGGGAAGAGGTTAGGGGCCCCATGGTACACAGTTATAGGGGTTGTTTGGACTCCTTTTCTGACTAGCAGAGAACAAATATGTGCATTGATACACTTTAAAATTACAGTGAAGTAGTTACTGGCCTGTTAAATTACTAACAAATAGTTACAGGAAAGCAGCAATCATTGTGAATGTGTGTCTAAGCGCAGCAGAGTTCAGCCCATGTTACTCAATGGGTTGCAGTCATAGATGTCAGTGACAGCCTTGCTAGGTGTTTAGATCAACTACAAAATAATAAATGAGAGGGATTTTGAAACTTTTTATAATATAGCAGCAGGAAGTTGGTATCAGCTTAATCTCCTGTTGTCATGTCAGCAGCACTGTGATGCAATAGAAATATTGATAAAATATACTTCCAGGGATGTGGAAATACAAGTAAGATTTTAAATGTCTCTGTTTGTCTCAGTTGTTACTTACCAAAAGTTAATAGTGATTCTGATCTGGTCTGTGCTGGGGACTTGCCCTGCCAATTCTTGTGGTTTTATCAGAATGCGTTCCTGTGTGCAGCTGTGATTTTTTTTTTTTTTTTTTTTTCCCTCTCTCTCCCTCTCCTTTCTCTCTCCACTATTACTGTGGGGAGAGATCCACACAGGCCATGGGGAAACCGTATGACCTTGGTGAAACGATGAAACTGCTACACAGAACGTTGACAAAAGCATCATATAAGGAAACCAGAAAAATAGAGTTTTTTTCTCTATTTCTTTTGCTTTTAGCTGTCTTATTTTTCTTTTATGTCATAAGGAGTTAAACATACAGTATGAAGCTTAGGTTTAGACTATCCCTTTCATTGTAGACTTCTTACTGTTTTCTTTACTGCTGACATGCTGTTAATTGAGAGGCAGCCAATACAGCACCCATAGAAAAAAGCATAGGCCRCAGTCTGATAATGAGGATATCAAATAAAGACTGTTGATCCTGTCATACTGAGATATATCATGATCCAAATAACTAGGCTGCTCAGATCAACGTGAAACCAGAATTGTCCCCAAATAATTGGGACAATTAGTCTTTGAAAATTATGATTCTGGTTGAAAGAGGAAGGTAGATGGCAGGTGACCTGTACTGTTGTTCTATACAAATTAGCTGCAAGTTGGGTGCCATCTGTTGGGCAGATACGTGATTATTCACTATACTTGTGTTTTAGGGAGCCAGTTCCTAACACCTAAGCACTGTTTCCTTGCATTTTCCTGCAGCATTAGAAAGACCAGCTTTTATTTTGCTCCTCTTCACAAAAGTCCTGAAACATTTGAGTGGAAAGTATCTTTAAAAGAAATATGATCCCATTCTCCAAACAAACTTACCCATCCAAAGTGCTTCATCTGGTTTTGTCCAAGCCACATGTTTCTAGGTAACTGGCACACTCTTATTAATCCTAGGGCACTGTCTTTAACTAGGTGACCTGGCACTGTCGGGGGGTCTGTCTGTCAGCTGCTAAGAGATTAGTCTCTAGGATGCTTTGGAATTGAGCATTGTAAAATTGTATTTTTCTCTGCAAATTGCTACACCAGGGATAAAAAGAATCTGCTAGATCTTAATTTGTATAATCATACAGGAATGACCTTTGAACTTACATGTTTATAATATATCTTAGCCAGTCTGCATCTCAGTCAAGTTTGATTTTTGATAGATTTTCAAAAATAACTAAGTGATTTAGCAGTAGAAATGCTGTTGAGTGTCAATAGGTCAGTCTAAAAAGGGATAGTTACGAGATTCCTGAGTCACTCAGCCTTGCATGTTGGAATGCTAGAAAAACACGGCTACTCAAGGCCTAGGTAAAATCTAGCAAAAGAGGCACCCACTTCTTTTAACACCATTCTACATTATTCTGTTCCTGTGCATGCACTATGAACGATGATGTTAATTTTATACAGGTTAGGTGAGTTTGCAGAATGCTGATCAGCTGCGAATTAGGAAAACTTTCAAAAAGGAATGAACCGTAAATAAAACTGTATTTTAATTTAAAATTCCTGTTATACTCTGCCTTTTTAGTTTAATATTTGTTGTGATTCAGAACTCATCATCACCAGTAGTTGGCACCTTTCTGTCACTTTATGTTTGAGAACTTCGTGGTGCTTTACCTACTCGTGTAAGCGGTCTCTCAGCCGCAGGAGGTGTGCTGTACTGTGCAGTGGTGCTTCAGCTTTTGCAGCGCTGCAGTCTGAGTAACAGCTTTTGGACCACCTCCGTGATGTACTCCAGAGATTCTGAGTATTGGCCATGTGCAGGAATTGCAGGAAATACTCAGCTGCTGAGCTAACAGACACTTGCAATCCTAAGCCCTTTTCCTGCACGGAGGCAAAGGTTGTGATTGAAGTGTATGACCTTGCACAGGTGCAAAAATTGGGTTTTACATGCTGTCCTAAGATCTGTTCCGCTTGCCTTCAAGGCCATAGCAGTGAAAGAGCTGGGTTGACCAATATCCTCTCATGACCCAGATCTGATTTGTGGGCCATTGGTGGAGCCATCATGATGTGAGTGACTAGCACTGACCTCATTGCACCAGTGGAGAAACGGAGGAACAGAGGTGGCATGGGAGGATCTACATCTTTCTCTGAGTCACAGGCAGAGAAAAACATAGTACCTTAGTCTCCTGAGACCTTTTCCTGAGTTTTGCGTGTGGCAGATTATAGACGTAAGCAATGCAAGGTGTCGCCCTTGCTCTGATCACACAGATAGCCTTACCTCCCACTCCAGGCAGAGGACAATGAGTCAGCCTGCCCTACCTCCAGTAGTTTGCAAACAGTAAGGCTGTCAGTCTCGTAGGTTTTGCGCTTTATTTCTGCATCCTTGATGCATTTGTTTGAAATGTGTGGGAGGCCCCACACTCCACTTGTGCTGTTGGAGATGGGGTGTTGTTGCTCCTCTTCTGTTGGGGAATGTAGTTCTGCCAAAGGAAGTTTCTCCACTAGCATATGGTTGTCAGAACTGCCATCATCTGCCAAAATTGTGTTTATAGGAAGCGTGTTCCTGTTACAACTGAAACCCTCATCTGCATGTCCCCCAGTGGCAGCTACTCAAAACCTTGGGAGTATTTATGTTCTAATATGAAGCTCGTTGGTGCATCTTGCCCGTTGACTAAGCCAAATTTATAGAAATAAGAACAAAGGGAGTCCCATACTCGGGATCCATCCAGAACTGTATTTTGTCTCTCACAGCAACCACTGTGAGATGCCTCCAAGAAAAACAAAAGAATACTGCAGCAAGTAGATATGATGATAATGTTTCTCCATATTTATCTGCTCCTCATCTCTAACAGTAAGACATTTGGCTTTAGCTCTAAAGCATAGTTGTATTATGTCTTCCAGAATTGTTGTCTGTGTATCATCATGCAGACACACAAAAGGCTTGTAAGAGTCCAAAATCCTGCAATTTTGCTGTTAATAATGGCCCCTTGAAATGCAATGTGCTTTATTCTAACATGTGGAAAGTTACCGGAGTTAAACCACAGATACATTTACCATATCAAACAAATTAAACTACTTTGAATTTGGATAATTTTCTGAGTCACAAACAATACAGTACTTAGGGTATTTTGGGCACCCACCATTAACATCACTGAAAATGTCCCACTTATTTCCTGAGTGATTATGATAAAAAAAAAACCCACCCAAGCACTCAACCAAACTTAACACCTTCTCATTGCAAATAATACTTTAATAGTTTTTAAAGATTGGATTGCTCTTAACCATGAAGGCAATATCAAGGAATAAAACATATCTGCTAAGCTGGTAAAAGCCAGCATGGTTTTGGTGATTGGCACTGGGACTGGTTATGCCTTGCCCTGCTTTGTGCTTGTACTGTGTGTTGCAGTCGCTTCTTTTTTTTTGTCCTTTTCTGAATTTATTCTTTGTCTTCGTGGTTTGGATTCTTCTTACCTTCTACCCTAGTAAATATGTGTACTTTGTTCAGAGAACTGTGCTTACAAGAGGCTGGATCCTGGCTTGTGCAGATAACCATGTTTCGAATATATCTTTGTTCCAGACGTTATGGCCCAATGTGTTTTTTATCAGGGATCTATGTGCTGACAATGTGCAAATAATTAATAACAACAGTGCATGTTCTCATTTCCCCATTATTTCTCTGCTCCAAGCGGATTTTCTATGCTGTGAAGTATTTCTATCTAGCTATTTAGCTCTCCTTCTGTAAACTACAGGGAATAATGCTGGATGCACCAAAATGTGATGATCACAAATTCTTTGCCAGAACAGTTCTCTGGTCACTTACAGAAAAGGCAATGCAGCTTCTGCAGCAAACAATTTGCCATTTCCTGAAAACACCACGCTTGCTGCATGCATGCAAGGGTGAAGTCACATCCTAGAATATAACAAAACTCTTTGGCTGCCTTTCTTGTCCAGGGGTTAAACAAATGGAAAAGCTAGGTCATGAGGCTGCTAACAAATGACCCGTCACAGCTGCGAGATCTGTAGATAGACCTACACCTGACCGCTCATACTCACACTGCAGATTGCTTAACCTCCTTTAAAGTATCTACAAGGTAGCTGCTGTATCTGTGGTCAGTTTAGCGTGCGGTAGTGTAGTGGTGAGCAGAGTGGGATGGCCTCTCTGTTTCATCTTGCAAGTTTTATATTTCGTTCAGTGCTCATGTAAAGTGTTAGCTTTGAGAACTTAGGAGACTGAGATCAACGGACAGTGGTAGCCTGAAATCCTTGTTCTGCTCCTTCCCCTTCCTCTCTTCCCTCAACAAAGAAGCTTTCTTGAGCACATGAAGTTCTTGAGCATGCCTGGGGAAGTTCCAGCTTGGCTTGACATGCCCCTTCTAGCCAGGTAGTCTGTAATGTGTGAGACGTACCCATGAGTCTCACATCTCCCTGGAAAGGGCAGGGACAGTCCTCAGGGTTAAGTCTATCTTTGACTTCTCTCTTAAGAGTGCCAATAAGCAGTGGCTATCATCCTTTGACAATGATGAATGCAAATGTCATTTCATGCGTAAGACCAAGTAACTGTCAGGTAAGAAATGTTTTTCAGGTGCTTGTGTCCAGGATCTCTTTGACTGAAAGTGGATTGTCTGTTGAAAGCACAGGTTAAGAATTCCTTACCAGTGATGCAGTGTTACAGCCTGATCCAAAACAGATGAGCCTTTATGTTAACTTCTCATAACTTTGGATCAAGCCCGTCACAATTTTACATTATCTCTGGGGAGAGCAAGACCATAATCCTGTACTGAGTTAAGACTTGCATGAAGACCCACGGAAAAACTGCTGTAGTACAAACTGTTTGGAAGTAGTTGCACGTGGGTGATTTTAATTGGACATGTGTAACACTCTTGAGTGCATGTGAATGCTTGTGTGTGAGCGTTATTTCTTTCCTAGAACATGGAAACTGGCAGTGATAAAGCAGTTACTCTGATAGCTGACAATGATACTGTTGTGCAGTGACCTGTATTTTCCCATCCGTGGCAGTAGGCTAAAGAAAGCAGCACCCTACGCTGCCACCACTGCAAGATTTCATCTGTAAAAGCCAGTTACCATAGAAACCACAGTTTTTGTTCCTGTGGAAACCAGCCGGGGGGGTCACACAAGCAGAATGTGAGATGCAACTGTTACCTCTGCTGCTGGGCCTGATCCTGCCAGGTCCTGGCTTCTGTACCTTGTAGTTACAGGGACATCACAGACTGAGCGGCCTGATTCTGAACTGATTCCTATTGACATCAGTTCCCACTGATTCAGGTACTGTATCCAGGAATTACAGGAGTGAGTCCTTTACATAGAAACTTAAGGCTTGATGCTATCACCTTTACTAATTTAGGTAGCTGTTACTGATGTGCATGTTCCACTGAGGTAAATGGGGACACTGATCTGACTACAGATGTAGAGAGCAAGCTCTTAGTTTTCAGTCTTTCTTACTTTGTCTCTCCTTTCATTACAGCAGATCATATTGAGTTGGGGCAAGCAATTTCTTTAGATACTGGGTTTTAGAGAAACTACTTGTTGCATCTGAAGAACTTCATAGAAAATCTAGCAAGATTCAAATAGGAATAGATGTTCACTTCTAAAGCAGGAATGTCCAAAATTGGTACAATTAATGCAAAACTTGAAAAGTACTGCAAGTGAGTGTATGACCTCTGCCTTCAGACTCTCAAATCAGTCTCTGGTTTATGGGCTTAGATTATTTGAGGGCTGCACTTTCCTCGGTGGCCCTCCCTGCAGAGTTGTTGTGCCCTCTTTCTTCTGAAGTTTCTGGTCACAACATTGATGATGACAGGCTGATGGACTAGATGCACCATAGGTTTGTTGCAATGCGACAGTCCCTGTGAGGATAAGATCCTTTTCTGTAGCATTTAGCTTTTTTCATTACATATAGAATTCTATGACAGGAAACAAAATTCTATCTGGAAACAGAAAGCCTTACTGATCACTTTTTTGCTCAGTGCTGTGAAGATTCTCCATCTAGGATTGCTGTCACTGAGAGCTTTTTGGTTGAAGAACTCATAGCTTGCTGTAGTGGCTGGGATCACAGTAGCAAAGAGTTAAAGGATCTGCCTTAAAATTACAAATCACTTTCATGATTCCCCACTGATGAGGAATTCTTAATCAGTGAATGCCATGTAACAGAGCACAGCAGCTAACATACACTTTTGGAAAAGCTCATAATTGAAAGTGTTTTTTAAATTGCTAATATGATGTTTATAAGGGGAGCTTTTTAATAAGACCTTTTAAATCTCACTGATGCCAACTGCAGGGCTAGCATTATTCTGGAGTCAAGCACAGAGAAAGCATTGGGGGCATTATTTTCGATCTTGACATAAGAATAAGCAATTTAATTACAGCCAGCTATAAAATGGAAATATTTCTACAGTGACAAATGAGTGTTGCTGTGTAGTGACAACAGTAGTTTGTTTCTGGTTTGTTTACCAAATAATGGCAAGAGGGATGCACACAAGGACCAAATAACAGTTCTGAAACAGTGAGAAGAATGAGCACAAAGGGGCAAAATGTTACAACTCATGTTACGTTGGGTGCTTGCTGTCATTACAGTTGTGCTGGTTTTGCTTTAATAATCCACGTGAGTAAAGGCTGCTTTGAAGCTAACAGCTACGAGTAAAGGAAAAAAATCAGATTCTCATGGGGAGCAAAAGCAAACCCACATATGGATTTTAATTTGGTCACTGCTGTTTATATAGAAGATGAAAGAACTCTTGTCACCACTGCTCTTGCTTTCTTGTCACCGTTTCCACAAGTGTGGGTTAGCAGTAGCCGTTCTGTGCCTGCTTTGCACAGATGCAGATGGTGACAGAAGGTGGCTTGGAGAAGGCTTGGAATCACAATGAACTCCCAGGCCCATTAGTCCTCTGTAAGCACTGCCTAGCAAAGGACTTGCTCTCGGCTTCAAAAGCAGGCACAATTTCTGTGACACTACTCATGTACTTAATATTAAGCACACGCCTAACTGTATGGCTGGACTAGAGTCTGAATGGTTAAAGCACCTTGTAAATACTGCTTTCGCTTTCAAAATGGTTCTGGCATGCTGAGAGATGGAAGAAGCTCCCAAACTAAATGAATGCTGATCCTTGCAGTGAATTATTACTGTGTAAGACCTCTCGGCCTCTGCTCCGTATTTTCTGTGTAGTTAGGAGTTAAATTGCAAGAACTGTAAACATTCGTAGTGAAATGATCAACTAATTTTCTCCAGAGCCAGCAACTGATGTGCAAAACTCTCAAACTGTCAAAAGCCGTGGATGCATTAGCATGAAAATCATGAAATCCATGATTTCTTCCCAGGTTAGATCAATTGCTCCCACTACATCAGTATCAGGGTCAGGGTTTACTGTCTCTGTTAGTGATGCTCTTGTTGAATTTTTTTAAGTGCGTAGAAATAAAAAATAAATCAGTTTCAAAGTCGTGCTTTTCACAGTAGCTTCCTTACACTGTGGAGTAAAAGTTTCCTGGGCAACCAAGGCTTCCAATTCCTCAACATTTAAAAAGAAACAAAAGAATTATATTTGCACAAACATAAGAGGGGTCTGTGTTGAGATTTGTTGCTTAAAAAGAGCAGTCTCAAGGGCGGTGCATTTGTTGAGCCATCTCTGTGAATGTTTGTAATCACAGTCCCGTGCTGTTCTGAACAGGTACTGTGCTATGGAAGTAATACTTTGCTTTCTTTAGGAGTTTAAAGCTTCTGGGGTTAATTCACCCTTGCAACTCTCTGAGGAAAGTAGGGAAACAGAAATGCAAATAACTTGAGTAACTTTTCCACCAAAAAGAAACAGAATCAGTATGTCATGAACGAGGGTTAAACTGAGGATTTCACACTAGTAAACTGCAGGCTTACTCCGTTCTCTATGTTGCTTCTCTGATGAAACATAAACGTGCAGCTTGGCAAAATAGCTGGCCCGGGTGTAGAACAAGAAAGGAGCAATCGGAGTCTGCTCTGCCTAAACACCATGATTCGAACGTTCACTTCCCAGATACTGGACCGTGGCATTTCATTCTGTGCGAGGAGAGGGACCACATAGCAAGAGACTGGGCACTATGAGTGCTCGGTTCTGCAGTGTACGCTTTTCCTGGATATTCATCCTTGCCAGAGACTACGTTCATGACATATGTGAAACTAGTCTAAGCAGAAGCTCATAAAGCATATAGTTGCACATTAGGAAGAAACTCAGCTGGACAGATAATTCAAAGTTAATCAGATGAACTTTGAAATGCTAGATATTTTTGTCTTTTCTAATAGCTACCAACCCAAAGCTTGAGCAAATTTTTAGAAGGGAGAGGGGTGCAGAGCATTTTAACAACATTTAAAGTCTAGCTGCAAGATCAGTGCTATAACAGGAGAATACAGGCCTGCATTTGTTACAGTGAGTGCTAACCTTGGGTTCCTGCTTATTACCACAATTGTCCTTGAGCGTGTGTTATTTTTGTAAGCGCTTGTCCTGTCTCTCGGGGGGAAGGGACTGCTACAGATAAGAAATGAATCTATTGATGATGTGGTGAGTTGGGTGCTTGTTAAGCTGCTTGGTATGCGGCAGGAATTTTTGGCTAATTTAGTAGAATTACAGATTTGGGGATTTTTTTGTTTTTCCTTTTAATTATAGTTATGTAGTGTTTCGGATTCAACTTACCTTGGAAGGAGGGACTGCAGCTGCCTCTGTTCCATGTGCCAATAACAATTGAAAAGCCACATTTTGGTGAGCCCTCTGGCCTACTAGCTAGTGTCCTGTCCTGATGGACAAAGCCATTGGGTTTAAATTCTGTTTAGGATTTGCCACCTTTCAGTGCAGTCATTCTTAAAGTGACAACCTGCAGAAGTTTCTGGGAGACTCCAAACCTGTCCTCTGCTAGGAAAATGAAGCAGAACCATAGTGAGAAGATCTGGGGATTTAACACACTGAAGGAAAAAGCAAGTGTTACAGGGCAAAATCACTGCTTGCTTCCGGGAAAATCAGCAGAAGTCTAGCCATTGGTTACATATTACACAGGGCTGAAGATCTTCATGGATCTCCTCCCACATTGCCTTTAGTTTAGAAGCCGCACGGAGTACGCGATGGAGACAGAAATGTGCTTGAGTGATCTTAGCAAGGCCTGGGTGACAGGGCTCCAGAACTGCAGTCTCAGAGATGGTGGTGTTATCCCGCCTGCTTCAGTTGTTTCAATTTGCTCCCACCGCAAAATGAGAGAGATACTGATAACCTAATTCACTCCCCGCGTAGGATGCGTTAGGTAATGTAAAGGAGGATGCGGTGCTAATGTTGCCATCGTTAGTTACACTCGGGAGCTCCCCAGCACAAGCGTTCCTTTGCGCATTTCAATCCATGCACAAATTTTGTACGTACTGCAGGAGAGAGCCGCTCCAGGGCGGGAGTGATACTTGGGGAGCAGTGTTACAACGTCAAATGGGGCATCACCTGACTGAGAACACGAGATAGGACTGAGTAAAGTGCTGCGTGCAAAGCACATCCCTGCTGCAGGACAGGGAGCTCCTAATGGAGCCGTGAAAAAGCAAGACAGTGCAAAAGAAAGCGGCATCTTTTGGAGAGGGAATTGCTAGAATAAGGATTTGGATCTTGAGGCCTAGGTCAGACTTGGGGAATGTGCATCCTTCCAGGTCTTGGCAGACAGCTTAATCTTTATCCCACCTATGAGTGCCTTACCAGAGTCTTAGCCTTCGCTGTTCCTGACAATTTCCCATAGGAGTGGCAGCCGGGGAAAGTGGGTCAGATAGCAGTTAAAAACCTGCAGCTGTCCCAGATACACATGCCTCTGGCTTAATGAAATTTCAAACCTTGAAAGAGGGGTGTTCAGGCATTTGTATGAATTTCTTTATTGAAATTGCATTCTTAATCATCTATTTCATTTTACGTAGTTTCAGGGTCCCCTCTCTGCCCTTCTCAGTTCTAGCCTTAGGTACTAATTCTGTTGAAGATCTAACAGGTTTGGATTTGATGAAAGGAGCATGTGCATGGTTGCTTCTTATTTTAAAAATAAATGTGATTGCTGTAACTTTGTTTTTGTTTTAGGGTAGGATCCATTATGATACTTCTGCTGTTATAAGAAATTCCTGTCTTAAAAATATACTGGGGACTAGGGCATGTCTCTAAAGAGCTTTTGTGTTTGAGGGTATATAGGCAAGCAAAGTCCGAATGACTAATGTTTGACTGTTTCTGTGGCCTTTTCTATTGAATGACTGGAAAATCTGGCACCTGACATGGGCAGGATGATCCTATAGACAGGCGGATGCCAGGTGGCAGTCGATCCAAAGGAGTTATAGGTGAGGCTGGTCAGAGAGAGGAACGAGGGAAGGCATTTACTTACCTCTCTTCCCTGCCAGCCCCTCAGTGGCCCTGTATGGGAGGAAGCTGAGGGCAGGAGGGTCTCTGCTCTTTGTCCCCTCTCCTGCCATCCCCCATGTGCTGCCTCAGTCCTGTTACTGCAGCAGGCTGTGCTCTGCCCGTCCCTTGGAGGACCCCAAGTGCACGTTAGAGTGGGTCCTTTTGCCCCAGCGCGGGCTCTCTGGGCAAGGCAGATGGTAAAAACGGCCGCAGTTCCTGCTCAAGATGAATGCCTTTTGCTGCGCAGAGGCCAGCTGGTCCGGGGAAGGTGTGTTCCTGCCTCGCAGGCTCACCCTTAAACGCAGCGCAGCGCGCACACATGCAGCTCCTGCAGAGCCTGGGAGGGGACTGCATCGTGTGCCGCTGGCTGAGGTGGTGCTTGTAAAGAGCAGCAGTGGAGCGCTGGCAGGGGAGGTGCTAGAAAGGAGGAGGGCTCTCCTTAATTTCACCAAGTTCATTATTAGGCCAAGCAGTCGATCAGCCAGGAGATCTGCCTTTCCCCAGTGAGCCACGATGAATTGCATCCTGGAATAGTTCTTGAAAGACTACCCATGCCAGCAGAGAGACTCCAGCCCATCTGCTGCTCACGGCCTCGGCGGCAGCCTTCCTGCGTAAGCACACCAGTGTCAGGAGGGCTGTTTGCACAAGCCCGGGGAGGAATGTGGAGTTGCAGCGAGTGGCTGTTGGGAGCTGGCAGCCGGTCAAGACGTTTCCCAGCAGAGGGAGGGCTCAGGCTGCTGACACGTGTATCCCTGCTCAGAGGCAGGAGGGAGGCTGGCCGGGGAGGGATGGGCTTGGAGCAATGCCACACAGGCAGGCCGGTTTCCAAAAGGCAGTCCCAGAAGCATGTGTAAGAGGAGTGGATTACTCAGCGACAATGTGAGCTCCCTGACCCCAGCCGCTAGGAGACTTGTAGTAGTGTTTGCTAAGGGTTTGCTTTCCTCTTCTGTAATTAAAAGTTTGTAAYGAATTACAGGCCCAGGCAGCCACCCTGTCCATACCTGATCTGTCATGCTTTCTTCTGTTTCTTGAAGGCTTGAAGTCTCACAGCAGGGAAGGAAGTCAAATCCACTTGAATATGCTTGAGATGTGCAAGATATGGGTCCTGAAGCTGCATACATTTCTTTCTTGTTCTTCTTGGAAAGCTGTATTACTGTATTCTCTCCTTTAATTATAGTTCCTTGTGAATAATTGAATGGAGGATGCATTTGGAGAGAAATTCTGCAGAGACGGGCAGGGCTTGTGCCTGTCTGTGGTGATTTTGGTCTCAGGCTTTCTCCTGTTAGCTTCTTTCCTGATTACATAGTAAAGAAGAAGACATTCAGACAAGTTCTCTTCGAGGATATTTTAAACCTGAACACAGGAGAATGTACCTTCCTCAGTAGTCTTAACTTTCCCCTCAGTCCCCTTCCTTTTTCCAGCCCACATCTGTTCAATTGCAAAAAAAATGAGGCACAGACGCAGTGTTGCTGTGTTGTCTAGGTCAGACAAAATGTTTCAGCCACGCTCAGTGGAATAACAGTTTTTAAAACAAGCACATGGATTTCAGCTGCAGCCATGCATGGATCTGAAAGCAGTCTCCAGATTAGAAGTCAGCACTGTAACAGAGCCAGGAGTCTCTGACCCCTCTTATCTGCATCTCTTGTACTGAAAGAACTTCCCTGTTGCATACACCCTGTCATCTCAAAAACTCCTCTCACCACTGTCAACTACAGGTCTGTTGGAGTTTTCCAGTATAAAACGTTGGTATTGAGGAGTTGGCTTATCCTCTGCCACTTAACTTAAAAAACAGTGACAGGGACAGAAGTGGCCCTTTGAGTGCAAGCAGTACATTTAGAAAAGCTTTTAAACTGGACTAAAGGAATTTTCTCCATTTACATACCTCAAATGATTGTGTCCTACTAATATTCACTTTGGTCATGTTTGGAAAAAATACTTCATTTTTTGTTATTTATTAGCAGGACAAGCTTACATTGTTTTTAATTTTGCTTTTATATAAGAAGAAAGCAGGAGCTATGTTAGTCATTGTGTTAGAATATGCTAAAATGGCCTGGTCGAACAAGCTTTAAGGTTATTTCCAGGTAACTTTTGAGATGAAAGAATGACAGAACCATTAAAATGAAATGCGTGAAGTTAGATTCTGATTGCAGCTGTTCCAGAGTACTTGAGAGCAGAACTAAAGAGCACATATTCAGAAGAGTATGACTCTGATCCTCTACCACTCTGATAAGTGTAAGGTTTGCTTTTAAATTCAGTGCGTGCCAGTAATGGGAGGAAAAGAGAACCCATGCAGGCCCTGTGGAGGTCTGTATAGCTGATATTTTCAAAAGTGTGTATGTGATTTGGATTCCTAATGGCCAGACTCACTTTAGAAAATGAACAGGATATGCATGATTTTGCAGATTTTCCTCATTTCGTCTCTTTTATGCTCATAGTAAGTACTGACCTGGGCTGGAGGAAGGGTTCTTTACTCTATTATTATTCTGTGTTTCACAGCTGACTTGAAATCTCATAAAACTTTTGTGAAGATCAGCTATTGTTTCCTGCACTGTTTCTTTTTGTAGCTCTATAATTGGCCCCTATCAGATCTATTTTCTCTCTATTCCCCATTAATAGTACTAGTAGTGGTATCCTGTTTGTTGCACCTCTGTGTATTATGCTGACTGACGAAGCATCTTTTCCTTCTCTGCTGATTAATGTATCAGGATTCCAGTACCCTGTGATCGGGCATTAGCAGAAAAGGAGAACGTAAACTATTCTTCCTCATTTGACTTCAGTATTTCCCCTGTGATGCAGGGTGTTGTTGACACTTAGCCATCTCTTCTACTTTAGGAGCTCTTGGTGGGATGGGTGTTGCTCAGAACCTAATTAGTACTTGTGCTTTTTCTTTTCTTCTGACCATGTAAAAGTTCCCTCTCTCTTTGTGATTTATGGGCTGACCAACCTGAGGTTAAGGAAATAAAACCTGTGGTTTTGTGCAGACCTGTTTGGGATTCTGTGCCAAAATCTTGTCTCTCTTCCCCCAACTATTATCATTTGGTTTACTAAAAGATACTATCTATTCCTACGCACCTTGTCTTTGAAATACATGCATATGTTTGTGGTTTTATCATCCTGCATAAAAGCAATTTTCCACACAGTATTTCTGTCTCAGTGCAAGGATATGGGGTGTTTTTTTACCTTTTTCAAGCCATGGTCACCAGTTCACTTGCTCTGCAGCAGCACTGTTCTCTGTGTAGATGCTCTCCTTCCTTTAAAGATGCTTGGTCATAGATTTATGTAGTTAGAAACACAATAGCCACAGCTTCTGAATGGCTATCTGACAGTTATCTCATGTTTTCTCACCTGGAGATGCAGAGGATACTGCACCCATTTCACCTCCTTTGCATTTTCCCATCAGTCTGCTATAAACCTTAATCCTCTTGAAATATTTCATAAGACAGGTGAGGTGAGGCTGATGCTGGGAGCTGAGTAGTGACCTCTGTCACTCTAAATTGATGTTGAAGTACAACAAGGAGCTCCCTTGGACTGAAACAGAAGAGAGGAGTGAACAGAGAGACCAGGTTTATGTTGCTGCCTCTCCAACAAATACCTGTCTGGGACCTTGGACAGTCTCCTTCACTGTTCCAGGAGTGCTCTGTATTCATGATTCATTTGTTGATGTCCTTACGAGAAGCTCTTTCATGACAGTGTTTGCACACGTGTACGGTCAGTGTGTTCTGCATTTAGCTTAGGAAGTCAGCAGGGTGGAAGTGCTGTGCTGGGAAGGATCCGACTTTCAGATTCTGGAGGAATCATATTCATAATTCAGTGTTCTTGGTTCTTAATTTTTGAGTTTTGTTGGCGAGGTTAGAGGGGAAAAAGGAAAGAATGCAGAAAGAAGGTAGTGGATCATGCTACGATTTTCTGTCCTTAGAATGGCAGAACTACTTTTTTTGAGAGAAAAAGCTTTACAGCTTTTCCTAAAGAGTTCCAGGCTTTAAATTGATTGAGTGGAGTTGATTCTACTCACGCTTGACTTGGTTAAGCCTTTCAGTTTTGCAGACATGCCTTTACTCTGGGCTCATCAGCATTCCTACAGAAGGCAGAAAGTGACTGGTCAAAGTAACCCTTTAGGTTTTCATGGCCCACTCTTGTCCTTTCCCTTTCTGTCTGAATTTGAAAGGCATAACTATGTCTGAACATGTTTTACAGCAGCATAACTGGTAATAAAAGAAAACCAGCCATGGATTTGGAAATGACCAGGTCAGTGTAGATTATACTTGTCTTTGCTCTCCTTATACATTTTTTTCTTCCTTCCATCTTTAGACTTTAAAGAGAAAGGAAAAAGAATATGAACACGAAATGGAGCGGCTAGCGAGAGAGAAGATTGCTACCCAGCAACGGTTGGCAGAATTGAAGAATGAGCTGAGCCAGTGGATGGACATCTTGGAAATTGATAGAATTATTCGACAGACAGTTCAGCCAGAGGATGACCAAGCATCTACCTCGACAGCATCAGGTACCCTCAGTTTCTCTGTTCTTGTTGTAATCATCACTGTACATCACAGACACAGTTATCTCATGGTAGCATGAGGGGAGGAATCTTCATTTAGGACCATTAAAATTCTTTTTGCTTAGTAACAGAACTTGAGAACAGATAAATTGCATTCAGTTAACAAGATCTATATTAGTCTGGTCCATGCTAGTTAAAATACTCTTCCCAAAACATTTCAATAGTATCAGTAATACCACTTTCACCAGTGGGTACCTACCTCAGTAGTATATGGTAACAGTATGCACTGTTATTGCAACAGACTTGGTTTCTAGCAGAATAGAAAATACCGTCTTTTCAGTGATTCTGGAGGATTCAGATATGATTTTGGATGAGCTGAATCATTGCAAGTTGCAGAAGGATATTATGTGTGGGTAAGCCCTGATGTCCAGTTTTAAGTAATATTAAAATGCACTAGGTTTTTCAAGCATCTCCTGGAAGAAATTGGAGATGGCCTTAAATGGGACTTTATTCATGTGCATGATCAGGTAGGTAATCTTAAAAAGCTGAACTTTGAGAATATCTCTAAAACCTGTGTTTAGAAGTTGAAATCAGAATCAGACTTGAAACTAATGACAAAGCCAGACAAGCTCTAGAACTCGTTTTTTAAAATCAGTCTCTGACTGAGATTCCTCAAGTCCCAGGTGCCCAAATTCACCTTCTTAGGTCTGATTTTCAGAATGCAGAGTGCTTTCAGAAGTCTACAAATGGATCGGGGGAGGGGGGGAGGGTGTAGGGGCAGCATTTCTAGAAATCAGGCTGAAGGTTTCCTGAAGGTTTCAGAATTAGAAAACACTTGAAAATCTTCTACTTAATCACTGATGTTGGCCTAATAATATATCCACCTGTGTAAAGTACAGTGAGAATCGTGCATGGACAATGTTACATAGATACGAAGTGCTGTTCTGCACATTCAGTCTGCTGATACACCTATTGAAACATGAAGCTAGTTTCCCTCTTTCACAGATATGCATCACTGCTCGTTAGAACTGATTGGCATATAAACATCTGGATGTATTTGTGCGTGGAGTTAGGAGGGTGTTCAGCCATGTAAAGAAAGAATTGGTACAGAAAGGGTCACCAGAGCATTTGAACAGCTTAGTGAGGCTTCACATTGTCTGAGAAGGGTTCCGAGTGAAGATTAAATGATGCTAATGGAAGGAAATTGTTTTTATGCGTGCTCTTCCCAGGAAGAAGTTTTTGTGAGATACTACAGTGTTTGCTTTTCACCTTACCAGTGATCAGCAGCAGGAAAAACAAGCAGTTCATGGATGTGCAGTGCTTTGCTTTCCAGAGATTGGAAGGGTATAGCAATTTGTAACCATTCGCAACAGTTCCTCCAAATAGCAACGGAATTTGCTCTTGACACTCCGGGCAGATGATAAAGCAGGTTCCAGAATGGGAAAACCTGAGTTTCTGATTTCCATTCAGCTTCTTGTATTGGGCTTGTCACCTTTGAACATACTCACGAACAGACTCTGAGCGTAGGCCGATGGAAGTTAAGAATAGGAGCACTTTGTAAATAGGAGTGTCAGCTATTCAGCTCTCCAGCTGGCATCTCCTGAAAATGATCGCTTCAAGCTACTGCTAAACACAGGGCTTGCAAAAGGGAAGCATCTTCCTTCATTTTCCTGCTGCTTCCTTGTCTTTTAAGATTTTTAATCTCTGCTGCTTGGCTGGCTTTAGAGCAGACAGCACAAAGCGCCCCGCTCGTAATCCTGGTCTCCTTAGGTTTGGCATATTCCTGCCTTGCCTCAGTTCACAGACTGGACAGAGCTCCCTTATTCCAGAATCAGACTGAGGAACTTGCTGCCATGTTCCCCCATCACTGTTTCCTTCCTGCTCTGGGAGCAGAAGGGATAGTGCCAATTGATAGAATAACTTGACAGGAAAAGAAATCCCATTCCTCTTTACGCAAGGAGCACTCCTCAGCCCAGATGGAGTTCAGCCCTTAGATGAGAGCCGGGTGTTGTCAGTGTACCTCTGCTCAGGCTCAGTGGTCTTTCACTTTTCACTGCTCCCTCTGCTTCAGGGCCTGCTTTGCTTCCCTGGCCTGCCAAGTGAGATCTCAGCCTTGTATAGGCAGTCCTTTCTAGTTGGGGCTCACAGCTAATCCGGCCTGCGAGGCTCCGGGTCATTGGCCCACAGTCAGGGAAGCCAAGGGCATGCCACTCCATGGGGCTTGGTGGAGCCTGCTGTGCTGTGCTGCCCTCCCTTGACTCAATAACTCCTCCTGCTGTCACCTGTTTCTTCTCTGCTACCCTTCAGATAAGGCTGGTTAGTCCAGTTCATGCTCTGCTTTCTTTTTTATGGGAGTTTCTTCCTTTCATTTTTTTTCCAGAGGGTGAAGACAACATTGATGAAGACATGGAAGATGACAGGCCAGTGAACTCATTACCAAAACTAACCCAGCGCCAGCACCCAGAGCTGCTGAAAGCCGTCCCTTCAAATGCTACTTCACATCACCCAGCAGTTTTGCCTCAGCACCTATCTATACAGCAGAAACAAACCCCAGCCCACGCACAGCCTCCCATCCAGACACAAGCACTGGTCCAGCCGCAGGCGATTGTCCCAGCACAGACTCATATCGTGGCGGCTTCAACAGTGCAATCGACTGTTATTGCCCACACCGCCACTACCCATGCTTCGGTCATTCAGACTGTCAACCACGTGATTCAGGGTCCACAGACCAAGCACATTGCTCACATTGCACCTTCCACGTCCAGCCCTGTGCAACTCACCACTGCTGCTCAGCCTATTGGCCACATCACTGTGCACCCAGCAACCATCAATCACATGGCTCACCTCGGCCAGCAGTTACCCATCTATCCTCAGCCCGTGGCCGTCAGCCAGCCAGTAGTGAGCCACATTGCTCACACTATTTCTCACCAGCAAGTGAATGGAACCACAAATCTCGGCCAGCAAGCAGTGATGGCCAAACCTGCTGTAGGAACCCAAGTTGTCCATCATCCACAGTTAGTTGGGCAAACGGTCCTAAATCCGGTAACTATGGTAACCATGCCATCATTCCCAGTGAGCACACTGAAGCTGGCCTAGAGAGGATAGTGCGACGGCAAAGTCTTTTGTGGGAACCTTTCCTAAACTCCATACATTCCAACCACGTCCGATTTCAAGGGAGAGAAGTGCAGAAAACTGAGAATGGCAAGACACGTGGGTTGGGGCCTACTGGGGCTATCCTCAACCACTCAGTAACCAACCTGCTAGTGATGATGAGAAACGGGGCCTCTCTGCACTTGAATTTTGCTAATCAGAGAAAACTTTAAAGACAGTTGTTCATGGTGATTTTTTTTCCTTTTATGTGTAATCAGTGAAATATGGATATGATGTTCTTAAGACTTTAATTTTCCCCTTTCATGTGTTGCTTCTTTGTAGAATAAAAATTGCTGATCTCTTTATTGAGACATTGCGTAGAATGGAAAAAAATCATAGAAGTCTATATTTATATATATGTGTGTATGTGTGTGTATATATATGTATATACATATATATATAAATATAACATTTGAAGAAGGCCTTTGGTAAGGTTGATTATTTTGCAGGATTATTAGACAAAATTCATTTTTGGAGGAAGAAGACAGTGTGTCCTCTCTAAACAAGAAACTTTAAGATAGACGGTTTGGTGGACCAGGGTACATATACAGTGACAAAAAAAGGTAAACCATGTTAAAGGTATTTCCCTTCAATATATAACATTTCAAAAAAACATCTAAAATCACTGTGACTTGTTATGGCATTTTAAGGAAATTCTGTCCTGTCTAATAAAAGGAAAAAGAATACACAACTGGACTTCATTTGTTGCAGTTTTATAAATGACTTGATATTTATAGCTATGTCAAAAAATACATGTTTTTTATTATTTTAAAGGTTGACAATATGTTTTTGTTTGGTGGGATTTGGGGTTGTTTTTTTGTTTTGGTTTGATTTGGTTTTGCTAATGCAATAATTGATTTTGCAGAATTCTGTTCATAGCACTCCCAATTTTAGGATTCTTCATGCCAGTCCCAAACTCCCAGGTTTTGGGTTTTGTTTTGACAGGGGCAGTTATTTTGAACTAGCAACTTGCAGTATATTTATCGGGTCTGAGAACGGAACCTGGGACAACAAGCCCAACAGAAATTAAGTTGATCTGCTGAAGGGGTTTCTTTTCTTTGTTCCTTAACTGACCATGTTTTAGTGTGGAACAGTTAGTGGATTAAAAAAAGGATAAATGTGCATGTGATATGCTCCAAAGTGCAAGCCATTTTGACAGCCTTTTTTCTTTGGGGGGAAAAAATAGCAAATCTAGTTTTGTATAGGATAACAGTATATTCCATGAGATCAGTATAAATAACCTGACAGTTTGTCTTACAGACTACAGTGAAACGTGCACCAAAGAAAACCCCACATACTAAGTAACTGTCCTGTTCCATCCAGATCTCCAGTTAATGGCAAACTCCCACTGAGTTATGAGATGAGGGATATTATTTGTCTCTGCTGGTATCTGCCAGCCTGTCTGGGAGGTTGCTTAGGACATGTTTCATTGTTTACTGAATATTCTGTTCCTTGCACCATTATATGTGTAGTACTACTATTAATGATCTCTCTTATGTTCCTTGCACCATTTTGTATGTAGTACTACTGTTAATGATTTCTTTTCCATCTTCCTCTTCAAAAACTGCAGTCCTAACACAGGCAAAATTCTTGCTGTAGCCAGTGGACATTTTCCTTGAGTCAGGATAAGAGGATGGTCCCTGCTAGCATCTGACCAGTTACAGTTTGGAAATGGCACCAGTTTGGAGGAGGAGGTAAGATGGGGTTGAGCACTCATGGGACCACCTTTGCTGTGCTAGCTGTCTCAATCTAGTTTTTGGTCAAAATCTTCTATGGGAAAACTTAATCTGTAGTCTGTGTGTGTCCAAAATGCCTGCCGACTCCAGCAGGATTTTTGCCTCATTATGGACTGCTGTAAAGAGTGGCATAAGTTTAATTAAAAAAAACTTGCCAGTTTTAGACTGTCCAAACTATGGTTGGAACTGTGCTGGAGGCAGGAATTACTGCAAACAGAGATCAAGTATGATTTTGCCTTCTGAGGAGTCATGGCTAAGAATTACATTAAATCAATATTTTTGAAGGCCCAGGTTGCTCAGTAGTTAGCACTTTTTTTCTTATATTCATGTTAGTCCAGGAAGCTCTTGCTCGTGTTGCTAGCACAGTTTCTGCAGTAGAATGGACAAATCTTTAAGGGAGTTATTTCTTATCTTTAAACCATGTTTACATAGATTGTTCTTTCTCACTTCTAGTGCACTGTTAACATTACAAGGGAAAACAGAATCACCAGGGGCTTATTGTCTCTTTTGTACGTTCAGGTGCTCTCTCAAGGAGGTTGTATTTTGTGTGCAAGTGGGAGTCTTTGACTAATGGTATTGGACATCAGCATTAGATATCAGGACAGTTATTCTTCAGAAACTTTTGAAAGCACTGAATATTTGCAGCAGGGTGATCTGCCGCCTTAGGAGAAACTGCGTGGCTTTGTTTCCCCTAGCTGTGTTGGACAGGAAGAAGAAACAGCCTCCTACCTTTCTTCTTCACTGTTCCAACTCACAGATCCCTACAGAATAACAAAACCAAGGCAGGAAGCCTCATTTCTAGCCAGCAATGGCTAAACTTGTTAAAAGAGAAAAAGCCCAGGTGAGCACAACAGCAAGGGATAATAATACCTAGCTGCCGAGGAGCACCAGGAGTGGTACGTGGGAGCACCCCTCGCCCCCTTCCCGTTTGCGGGTGTTGCCAGGGAGTTACAGTAACAGCATGTGCAAGTTTAGCCTGCTCTTCTTAGATGTGGTTTTGTATGTCAGTTTACTTTCTTTTGACCCCAGCTTAACTCCTTTGGCTTATTATCCTAATATACCTGATAACTAGCAGTGACACAGATATGCAGTTATTCCTATAACACGTGGAGTACCCTGTCCGTGTTTTCCACAGTAAAATATGTAAGAGGTCAAGAGAAGAGTTCCCATTTGATTTGTTAGAGGTTTTCTTGTGGATTTTTTACTGGCCTTTACTGTATGGACATGTGATCCTGCTGACCTCTTAATCTTCTACTGCTTTATTTATGGTTTAAAGGTAACAGTGTCACTAGTAGTACTCATGGATAAGTCCTCTTTCTTTGCTACTTTTTCTCCCCTTGAAGTTGGGTAATTTAGTTATGTCTGAACCCCTTCATCAGTGTTATGCTTCATCTGAGGAAAGGCTTATCCCATTAGGCCAGCCCATAAATGGGTCTAAATGTCCCAGATCATCCTTGTTCTCACCCGCATTCTCCATGGTAACCAGAAACATTTCTTTGTTTTTGTTTGTTTGTTTTTTAAAATCAGCAAACTTTCTTCTGTTCTGTGGGGAAAAGAACAAACCACAACTCTACTTTTCTCACCTGTCATTCCTACACAGAAACTTCAGATTTACTCTAATGCTCTTAGAAATCATGTTCAGTACTGTATAACAAGGGGCACTTTAGAAATGTCTCTCCTCCTTTGATATATGTGTTTTCCCTATGGAGAAAGCTATATAAAAATATATATATATATGTACACTTTGGGATTCAGAAGATCTAATTTGTCCCAAAAATCAATAAATACAAAGTTTACAAGAAATCTCTTCTGTCGTTGAATAATATTAGTTGTGGGTAACCATGCCACAGAAGAAGTAGAAAATGGGTTTTCTGTGTAGTAATTTGGGAAGACTGCTGTCCTTTCAAGCCTGATTCAGAGCCTGTGTAAGTTAGTGGAAATGGTTCCACTGATTCAGCAGGCTTCAGGTCAAGCATCTACAATGCTGTTTCCTGACTTTGCAGCCTGTACGCCAGCCATGGGACATGCAGCGCTATAGGTAGCGTAGAACATGCTCAGAGGCTTGATCTATACTTAAATTTTTTGTCAACATAGTCGTGTTTGTTATAATTGCAAAAACACACCGATAGATCTGCGTGAACAGAAACCCTAGGATGACTGCAGTTATATGGAAAAATATTCTTTTGCTTTCATAGCTTATTCCCTTTGGGGAACTGGATTGCACTATCCTAGCAGAAGAACTGTTTTGCTTGTATAACCTGTGCCTACACTAGGGAGTTTCCCAGAGAACCTCTACGGCTATGGACCAACCAGCTAACCCTGTAAGTGTAGATGAGCTCCAGAGCTGGCTACTGAGAAAGAGCAATCTGAAGGTCAGTCATTTCCAGTTCTTTTTTTTTTTAAACTAATTTCTAATTTTCACCTGCCAAATAAATAAATTTCATCTAAATGCAGACAAATAGGAATAAAACCAAATTGTTGTTTTAAAATTATCCTGAAAAGAGTTCTTACAGTTTACACTTTAGATGTGGGGATATATTCCTGACCTCATGGATATAAATGAGACRGAACCTCCTTAGTTTAGTTTAGGAAGTTAAACTAGCTATCCAAACAACCCGATTTTCTACCATTCTCTGCAGTTGCTCATACTTGAATCAGATCCAAAACATTGTGAATCAGACCTCCTTGTGCGTGTGTTTGTGTGTGTATGTGGTCGATGGCATTCTGTATGTGCTTCGCTCTCCTACAGTAGAAGTCTAAAGCAAGATGTAAGACTTTAGTGAATTAGCCCTATTATTTCTAAAATTCTCTTCTCAGTGTTGTGAATTAACCAACATTTACGTCAGCTGCAGACAAACATGGTTTCTTGCTGTTAAAGCACTTGCTGTGGTCCTAGGTAGACCTGCTGTTGTTTTTTTGTAATCCTCAGATTGCTCAGGATTTTTAAAACTGATCAAAGCAAAGCAGGTGGGGAGGCCAGGGGAAAGGGAAAAGTTTAAAAAAGACGCATCAAGTCTAGCAAAGTAATTTTAATAATTTTGACATGGTATCAGGCAAACAGTAGGAATTTTTAAACTCCTAGCTCACTAGGTCTTTTTAAAAAGCATACTCAGTATTATACTTGCATCCTAGTACAGGCTGAAGGATTGTCTTGGCTGCAAAAGGCATTGCAGTTTTGCAGAATATCATAATTGGCTCAATTCTACCACCATGGTTTGAGAAGCACTTGCTCGTCTTAGAGAGCCTGGTGGAAGTCAAGGCATTGCACAAGCATGGATGGTAGAGTCAGACCACGCGTAGAAAAGCTTTCCTTGGCTCATGCATTCAGAGCTTGTGAGATAAGCTAATATATTCAGCTGTCTCTCAGCTGATGAGGGCCGTATCTTGAAGTCTTGACTCATACCTTTCTCAGGCAAAACTTACATTGATCTCAGGAAAGACTGAGAAGAGACTTCAAGATTTAGGGACCCGTGCTGCAGTTGATGGCATGGAGCAGGCTGCTGTGCCCAGTAAAGCTGGGCTCCTCAAGAGCTCAGTCTGTACGCTTGAGCGGTGTCGCTTGCACTGTTGGGGCTGTAGCCCTTAATACACTTCAGACTGGAGTATGTTGAGTGCAATTTTTTACATGCATTCAGGTTTCCAAAGTTTAAAAGGTCTTGCAAGCTGCATCAATCTGTAAAACAAAGATAAATCATTTTTATATGAGGCTAAACCAGATCATTGTTTTTAACCTTCCTTTCAAACAAGACCTTTTTTCTGCTGGCATTTGATTTGCAAAGAGAGAGAGAAAGGCAAGGACACATAGCAATTGCCAGTGCATAGGGCACCTCTGTTTCTCCCAGCCTCCGTATTAAACAGATTAGGTGGATGTGAAAGATAGTTTTGACCAAAAATGTGTCTTGTACATTTTGCTGTATTAAAACAAAGATAATCATTAATAATAATTACATGCTTTTATGAAGATTACCCACAGAGAAGGTATCACATACTTTATTTGTGATTTGCGTTCAAGAATGATATATCCCTGAAGTGATTAAGGTGTGAGGGGTTTGGTTCTGGGAGTGGGAAAACAATCTGCATTAGGAGAAGGATCTCTCACTTTTCTGTGGTCAACAGAGGTATGCAAGAATATCCCCTTTGCTCAATCTTTGGCTGTTTAATTTCCATGTAAAACAGAGAGCTGATAACACAATAAGCCCAAGAAGGGAACAGGACAGCTCCAATAAGAAGGGATTTCTCAGGCCCATATTATCAGTTGAGTCAGTGTCAGTGTTGTTTACAGGCTGTTCCTTTAAACTCTTCCCAGTGTGCATGTACAGAACAGCCCTGCTGGATAGAGAACCTGTGTTTTGCCAGTTTGGACCCCATCCTTTACTTTCAAATTCCCATTGTGTGGGAGTTTGACATATCCAAAGGGAGCAAAGTAGAGGCCTTTTAACCGTAACAAGGAGATACCTCCAGAGCTGTAATAATTGAAGCATAAGCTGAATGCTTCCATTGACTTCAAATCACAAGGTCGGGGACAGCACTGGCAATATAGCTACATGCTCCGTATGTGCACGTGTGAGTGTGTCTGCAGTTCCTAAAGGAGGATACGAGGACGGGTGTTTGTGCATGCCCACGTAGTGTGTGTGCCTGTGTAAGGATAAAACAGCAGGACCTGACCGAAACCTCAGATCTAAACACCTTTCACCTTTGGGGAAAATCAGATCTGAAGCCAAAATGTTCTGGTCGGGCCTCTTTTTATGCGTGTGTGTGTATGTGTGTGTATATCTCTGTGTTCTGGTAAAATGCTGGATGTCCAATGAAAGTATAGTTCAGGTATTAAGTTCTCTGTGGTAAGACTTTGGTGATGAAGGAAGCTGAAAAAAACCACACACAGCTGGTGAAATCTGAAGGCCTCCATGTTATTAATCTGTCCTGAAATCCAAAAGTTGAAGAGCCTGACTTCGTCCTTGAAGGGGAATAGTCACTAGGAAGAAAACTGAGCTCTTCTGGAGCAGTGCTAGATTTATTTTTAGTTTGTTTGTTACTTGGGTTGATTTGGGAGCAATCACTGTGTAAGGCAAAATGGAGAAAATCAGTAGTAAATAACAGTGGTTATTCAAGGTTTAATCCTGCATCGTTCAGATTCATGGGAATGTTACCACTGTCTTCAGCGGAAGCAGGATCAGGCCCAAAAAAGCAGGAAAAGATGAATTTTATTTTGTTTTCTTTACCTGCCATAGACCTTGACAGATGTGATGTTCCCTCTGCAGTGGCTTCTGCTCTTTTAAAATTGTACGCAATTTATCCAGGTAGGAAATGAACCAACAACAAATTCGTATTTGGTTTAATATTGTGCTAGAAAGATAGTAGGTCCAAAGATTAGACAGACTGTTGCATTCTGGTGTTGGACTACTTGTCTTTTATCCTTTTTTTTAATTAAAAGTGGCCTTCTGTAACAAAAGAACAAAAGAAACAAAAAAACATAAAATGCCTTTGAGTGGTTTAGATGGAGGGGAGACTCTATTGCTGCTTTTGTCAATATTGGTGTGATTGTCTGTATGCACGCCTGTTTATATACGTATAGAAATTCAAGCAAAGACTTTATTGTGTCTCCGATTTTTGTATGTAGCCTGTGTCTCTTTTGGACTGATTTGCATCCTGAGTGAATTTTTGCATTTAAAAAAAAGTGTGAAAATTGTTTTGGGTTGGGGATTGGGTGGGGACAAGGGGCATTTGAAGACATCACTTGTGCGATTTTGGGAGGGAGGGAGGGCCTGGGGAGAAGACTTAATTTGCCTGGTGTGAAGATGCATTTGATGTTTGTTTGGTCCCCCCCTTGCTTTCTGTGATGTGTATTGAAAAACATATTGAATAAAGGTAAACATTTCTTAGCTAGGTTTAGAGGCAGCCTGATCTTCCAAGGTGTCTAAATACCTCCTCCAAATCCATCAGAGATTGGGATTTTCTTCTCTCAAGGACTTGGGATCAGACCTTAAGGCCCAGATTCATCAATCCATTTCTGTTTATCTAAGCAACAAATGTTTAGTCCCAATGAGTTTTAGGCACTGGCTTAAGCATAGTTACACCGCTGAGCTGGGACCTGAATGCCTTAATTCTCTTGCAAATGGAAGCGGAGGTGCCTAGCTGCTTAACACCATTTAGGTGAGGCTCTTAAGATTTGCATGTATTTTTTCTTGAGTAAACAGTTTTTCATTTCAATTTTATTTTTATTCTAAAAGACATTGAAATCTAATACTTTTGACCTATTTTCCATCTCTTGTTATCATTTACAACAGATTAAAATATAACATTACTTTTAGATTTTCTTCTTTAGCCAAAATACCAGCTGTTAAGAACAGACATTCAGAGTTAAGGAAGAGATTGTCTTTTACAAATACTTTATGTTTAGAGTTATTTCTCATTAATGGCATCTTTCTCTTCCTGTTATGTAGTGTTTAAAAATAATAATCTAAAACTTGAATTATTAAAATACCAGCATAAACACGGCAGCAGAGAAGTGCAACCTTGGAGAATGTTTCATTTGGATGTTTCCTCRTGATCATGTAGATCCATTGATGCTTCTCTTAATTTCTAATTTAAGGGTTCTGCCACAGAAGAAAAAAATTACAGACCCATTCTTAATTATTTGCCCTGCTCTTCTGTATTGCTAGTGTAGTATGAAGATGCTTTAATGCTTGGAATTTGGATGTATACCTACCATAGGATGCCATTTTGGTCCCATAGAGGTATCATGGTTCTACTGCAAATCAGAATGAGCTCCATTAATCTGACCCATTTCTTTACGCTGAGAAAATGAACTTGAGTTTTGAAGGAGTGTTTTGGCAGGACGCAGAACAGTCCGTTGTTCCCCAGCATGACGGACGCTGTCCTGTGAGCGTCTGCTTCCAGGGATACGTCCAAAACTCCCTTCCATTCCCCACTTCGGTACTGTGTTTTTTACCTTTCTGACTTGTAGTTGCTTCATTCCATGTGTTTTATTTTTCTTGTTCTGAAAGGCCACAAACTGTCAGTTCTGTCTATAAGGCTGCATAACATAGTGCTGTTCAAAACAAAAAGTTGAAAATACACTGTCTGCTCAGGCCTGATTCTGCCAGGTGCAGTCACTGATGGGACATCTTGCACGAGGAAAGTTTTCAGGACTGGGTCTATACACTTTCAGATCAGTGAAACTAATATGAATGCCTTACAGATATGCCTTAAGAATCTGATCCAACAGAGAGTTTCTTCACAGAGTAAGAAATAAAGTATTAATTGAGTTCACTGAACTATTTCTTTGCTGACAGTTAAGCACAAGCTTCAGCGTTCTGCTCGATGAGGACTTGTGGTAGGAGTGGAATACCATCCCATCCCTATTATTAGGACTTTTTTAAAGAGATCCCTCCCACTTCTGTCATAAATGTAAGCACCCTTGTGGCTAAAAGTATTTACCTTTATCGTCTTTGAGATCTTTGCATTAGGAATGTTTCAGTGAAGATGTTGATTGTAAGTGCAAAGTTACTTCCAATGCTTGCCACTGATTCAAAGCCCTGGAAACCTAATTGCCTCCTATTGCACATCACAGGAAAGCCAACAAATCGGAATATAATCACACTGGGCAAATGCAGTCTTTGTTTACAGTGAGGACTTGTCACTGTGTTATCAATTTATTGAAATATGAAATAATGAAAAACATAGACTGTAAAGATTTTTATGTGTTTGGATACATCTGCTATGTGAAAAAACAACTAATTTTGTACATATTGTATTTTTACTATTCAGCTGTATTATACTAGCTCTTCATGCTCCAGAATTTAGGTATCCAACATGAATAATATCCATGTAATAAGCACTTGCCTGAAATAAATATAAAACTGAAATAAACATGCACTGAAATCTGAAACAGGATTCTGCATTTTCATCCTTGTGCTTTGCATGCAGATATTTCACTTTATTTATAATTTTCCAATTATAAGGACAATGCTGTGGCCATAGCTTGCTCTCCAAATATGAATTATTGGTCAGTAAGTCTGGAACTGCTCACGAGAGTAAACACTGTAGCTGCCTTAATGTGTTTCAGGATCAAGCTTTCCAATACCACTCTCAGGAGGGGAAAGCAAGCATTCTTTCCAAATTCCAGAATTTGTCAAAATGAGGAAGTAGACATTACTTGAACATTAATCAGCAAAGCATCTTTAATTTATTGGCCTTCTTTAGAGAAGATTAAGATGTAGTATCTTTAGAAAGTGTAAATGTAGGCGTTCTGCTGTTGATGTCAGTACCACCGGGAGAACTCTGCAAGATGCCTTTGCTCTGTTGTCTTCAAGTTAGATGCTGATGATCCAAATAAGTTCTTTTTTTTGGTTCACAGTTCACATCCCCAGATTCCCTCGTTATCATTATTCATCTTCGTTTAGGCAGGGGACGATGACTCAGTCATTAAAATACCTGTGTCTAGTAGGAGCTGCACTTCTAAACTGGGGTTTTATGCTAGCAGTAGACCTAAGGCACCTGCTGACCGATGGACTGTGCTTAGCCTGTGAAGGATTTTGGTTTCTTCGTGGGCAAAGCCCCAGAAATTTTGACTTCAAAGGGCTCCAGATGTGCCCCTTGGCCAGTAAGCCTTGTCCCAGGGGAGCATGCTAATTACTGTCAGAAACTGAGGCCACTTCTCATCAGGAGTTTCAGGGACAGTTGTTCAAACGAGTATTAACAGGCAGGTCTTTTCTTCGTGCTGTATGCCTGTTATTAAAGTTTACCTCATTCTTCCTATTTGTACAATGACTGTGAACCATAACCAAACCTTCTCTCCACATCAGCCAGGAAGAAGCAAGCCAGAGCCTTGCGAGCAAACTGCAGTACTTGCCAGTGGTGTTTCTGTTGTGGGATGCTGCGGTGACAGTCTGAGATGGACCAGCTAGGTCCCTAAATAGTCTCTGATGTTCATCAGCGTAATACCGCAACCGTTTATGTCAGGTGAGGGTTCCTGCCCCGCGTCCACTGTAACTTTCACTCCCTGCAGCCAGAGAGCTTGTGCAGTCAAGGGCAGCTGCTGGGCCTGCACGGCACTGGTGTGACGGGACTGTTGGCCTTTGCTAGCCAGGCCCAGCATCGAGGCTGCAAACATTCCTCTGAGATGGGTCTGATCCCCAGAGAGGACCTCTGCAGGGTCCATGCCTGGAAGGTAAGCAATTGGAAGTACATTCTGGCTACGCCTTCTTCATCTAACTCAGATTTAAATGCTCTCTTCTACAGATTGTAAACTTGGATGTCTCAGGATTTCAGAAAATCTGCTTTCTGGTTTTTGCCTATGTGGACTCAGACTCAGGTAAGCCAGCGTGCAGGCTGTGCCCTGTGAACACTCAGTGCTTCTGCGCAAGTGAGCACCAGGGGATGGCCGTGCACGGTGCAGCCCAGCACAAGCAGACGTACACCTACCCCTCCGTGTGCGCATGGAGGCAGACGGGCACACGTGCAAACTCCCTCTCATTGCACCYGGTGTCTCAGTTGCACCGCTGCCGTATGCATTCAGGGAGGCTGATAGGAAGTCGTCTGCCAGCAGGGTTAGCACCTCGTGGGCACTCAGACCGCTGCCTGCAGGCATCCGCAGCCTGCCCTCAGCAGCAGACGTGGGGTTTTTTGCTTCGGTACCGATGGGCACCCGTTGAGTGCTGTGTGTGGGTGGGCTTCGGGCGCCGCACGCAGCCCCCAGGTGCCAGGGCCAAGACGTGGTTCGGTCAGCGTACGTGTGCTTACGCGGGGACCACGTCTGTTCACTGCGCCTGGGCTAACCCCGAATGCGCTACCGAAGGCCCATGGCACAGGCAGTGGGAAAGCAGGTCCTTCTGCAGCCATTCCCCCTGYGCAGCTGGGCTGTTGTGTGGCTATGGAGAGAATGAATTTTTGTAGGCTAAGTGAAGGCCTTCGCACTGGAGCTATTTGCGTGAAGCTCCCTGTTTTCTCCCTAAGGGGAAGACAACCGTGTGCAGACTGATCTCAGAGCTAAGCAAGCCACAGCTTTGGCAGGGAGCTGGCGTGGGGAAGAAGGGCCTTGCTTGCCCTCTACCATTCCCTTCTGGCTTCATCCAGCAGAGACCCATGAGGGTGTCAGGCAGCAGGACGTGCCGTAGCCCTCCCGCGTGAGCCGAGCCTGCGGTGCCCAGTGCGTGGCTGCGAGCCCAGCTTCCCTCTGCGGCTGCGCTCACCCACCATGTACGTGGCTGCGTCTAGCGCAGCTCTAAGCTGCTTACAGCCCGCTGCGCACCCCGCATGGGAGAGGGCTCCTGTGCTCTGGGCTTCTTACCTTAAGCGCAGTTCCTCTGCGGTGGAGGCAAAGCCATGATACAGTGGGTAAAGTAATGGTCCGAGTAACTCTGGCAAGAGACCCAGGTCTATATCCGCCCCTCCGTCCCCATGCGTTTTGTACTCTACTGAAATCTTGGGGGGGAAGTTTTGTGTCACCAGCCCAGTCTTGCACTTGCTGTGCCCACAACTTCCTTCCTGAATGAATAGATTAAAAAGGGTAGACCAGCTGAATGCACCAAGCAGCAGTGCAGCTGGCTGCGGGTGCAATGCCGTGTCATCCCCCCTCCTGCATGTCTATAAACACTGCTTGAAAATCAGCTATGCAGGAGCGTGTGCAGGCTGGTGGCCACCTTCCCGCGCAGAGCCGGGCGTGCGGAGGGGTGGCCCTGCAGCTCAAGGGCACTGAGCATTTGCCTTGCTGTTCGCATGGTGCTTCACAGAGGTGCTGCAGCCTTTTTCCTGCCCGCTGACAGCCGCGCTTCGTGTTAGCCTGTGGTCTGGAGCCCAGGGGAGAGGAGGGAGAGGTCTCGGCACAGAAGGGATGCTGCAGTGGGAACCCTGTCCCCAAGGAAGGCGCCTTCCCAGGACCAGTCCCTGCTTTAAACCATGGACTCTGTCCCCAGGGCTGGTCATGTCAAAAGGGTCTTGGGTCAGACGGGGAGGTTTTTGCACAATACTGCTGCAAGCAGATATGACCCTGTCTCACTCTGCTGATGCGAAACAGGAAATGAAATCCACTACGGAAGCACTGGGGTGCGGACAGCTCTGCTGTAGCAAGACACCAAGGCTGAGGAGTCCAAAAACTGCTCTCAGCTTCGTCTAAACAGTAAAGCGAGAGCAGAATCAGACCCTTAATGGCTGGACTCGTCCCAGAGGCTTTTTTTTGGCACTTCTTGCACAGCCCTTCGCTGGAGAATTGGGACCATCTGTAGGGTCCAGCCAGCTGGGGAGAGCATCTGGGCTGAAAACAGGGCACCATGTGCCGTACATGGACCTGTTCCCTGCACTGGTGGCAGCTCAGGCCTTGCCGTCCTTCCCACCAAGAAAGGCAGCCGGGCTATTAACCGAGTGCAAAGCCTGGGGATTCAGGGCCAGGATCACAGCTTCTCCATGCCTGAACACTGGCGTGGGCAAAAAATCTAACGTCAGTTGGGTCGTTTTGGGCCAATCATGCATGTGGGTGAATGTATTTATGGCATGACCTATCACTGCGGGAACAGTTGTCTGTTGGGGCTAGAATTAAGCAGGGGAGGAGGGTCATCCAGCACCTGTAATGCTCATTGCCAATGTTTGTGTGTCCAGATCTGCTAGGACACAATTCATCACTGCTTGCGTTTGCTTTCTTTGTGTTGCAGGTCAGGCAGCGTCTAGGCTTCCTTCTCCACCCGTGCCATGAAGGATGTGAGCCCCACCGAAACACTTCTGCAGTATGACTAATCTGGCGTTCCCCCTCTGAGCCACTCCTGCATCTCCTCCCAGTGCCATGGAGAAAGGCTGAAGCTGGAGCTTTCATCCTGACCAGCTGGAGCGTGATGGAGCAGGAATCCTCATGGGGTTTCAGCCCAGTCCGCTGATATTTGCAGTCGTTGGATGCTGGTGAGTATTTCAGACACTCCAAGCTTTTAGATAAGAACAGATTTGGTGGGTGTCTTGCCCCAGCCTGTGTCCGGAGTAACGCTGAGGCATGTCCTCATTTTGCATCCACACCTGGGACAGTAAATCTGCAGGTCGAAGTATTGCCTCTTGAATTTGTAACAGGATCCAGGGTATCGTCAGCTTCCTTGCATGGGCCTCCACTGCCCCCCTCCAGTCCCTGCCCACGGGCTTCTGAAACACTGTTAATTATGCTCCATTTGCTTTCCAAACTGCTAACCAAGGCTTTTTTGCTGAAACATTGTTACACTATTTTCAGCCTGCCTTGTCAGCCCCAGGAGATGCTTACATTGGATTTGGTTAATTAGATGCTATTAAATAGTCAAGATAGATAGTCCAGTAATTTGCTCTCATTGGTATGGAAATGACCTGTCCTCTCTTTTGTCTACGCTCTTGACATGTAAGATATTGTTCATCAGAGTATTTATAATCTGTTCTCTAGTCAAAATTTATACTAGATCTGAAGACAATATGTTCCGAAAAGGGAAACTGTGGCTTTATAGGCAGAAAGGTCAGATGCACTCAGACTTGAACTCATGCTAGATCCAGTGATTGCTCAGCTTTACGGTCTGATGCTGCCTCAGTTACACCTGGGCAAATACTAGGTTTTGTTAAAATTGGGCCTTTTTAAGTTGGAGAACACCGAGGGATTGCATTGCCGAGTTGCGTGACATCTGGACAGAGGTGCCTTGGAAGGAAACTTTCTGCTCCTCCATCGCGCTGGAGGCTGCCAGTAGTCCCACGCCACGGTCAGTAAGCTGGTACAGGCTTTGCAAACATGCATGAATGGATTAAGGGGACAGACATTTCAGTCTGAGACATTGAAAGCGTATTTCAGCGTTACTGTTGTGCATGCAGAGGCAAGTACAACATGACCTTTAGGTTGTAAGGTGGCTTGGCCTCTAGACAGAAGCAAAAAAAAAAAAAAAAAAAAAAAAAAGCACCCAAAACACAACAGTTTTGTATGTCTCCAGGCCTAGTAACTTTGTTACAAGCATCACTGAGCTGTTGTGTTGTTGTATTTAAGCATACATTCCCCCCAAAACTACCATCAAAAAAACACGACAAAATTCCCTTATGTTGAAAACAGAGTTGCTAAGGTACATATGTCCTGGAAATATTTTGACCGGTCTCTCCTTTTTCCATGTAACGATGCCACAACTATGCTGTCTTGATTGTACTCCCTTGTACCTGTGTATGTGCGTGTGTGCACGCACACACAGACACAGACACCACTTTAGTATCAAGCTGGTCTGCAAGGCAAAGCAGTCGGCCCTTTTATCAGTGTGTACGTCATAGCTTTCAGTATTACTTCCAGGAATTAATTAAAAAAAAAATGATTTGAATATGATGCAGAGGGGAAATGTTAGCTATAAAAGTGCCCTAGAGATACGGCTTGAGGCTTGTAGCATTTAGTGTTTCTGTGGACCTGCTTGGGCAAGGTGCTGTGCCAGACTCTTATTATCTGTAATACCAAGCACTTGCCTGACAGCCACTTGGGCATTAAAAGGGCAAATTTTAGAGCTGGAAAGACTTATGGAGCATGATTAGTCATGAAGCCTTTGAACGACCACCCTGACCCCCTCCCCCCTCCCCCCCCCCAAAAAAAAAATCTGTCCGCTTGCTCAGACTTTTCTTTTTTGAGCTGTTAATGGTGGATGGGGGGAAATCCTTCATAAATGAACACGCGGGTTGAAGAAATGCCACCTCGCTTGCTCGGGCTGAGAGCCTCCTCTAGTGGCGGCTGCCAGCGCGGGGTGGCCCCTGCCTGGGTGCTGCAGCCCCTGCGGGCGGGGGGCTCCCAGCCCGGCGCCRCCAGCAGCCCTTGGGGGGGCCCAGGCTGCCTGGCCTCGCGCCAGCCGCCCGGCAAGGCGGCGAGGTGCCACGTGCAGGGAGGGACTGTGGCCAGTCATGGCTTAGGCATAGTTTGTTTGGTCTTTTCTTTTCTTTTCTTTTTCTTTTCTTTTCTTTTTCCTTTCCTTTCCTTTCCTTTCCTCTTCTCTTCTCTTTTCTCTTCTCTTTTTTTTTTCTTTCTTTTCTTCTTTCTTTTTCCTTTCCTTTCCTTTCCTCTTCTCTTCTCTTTTCTCTTCTCTTCTTTTTTCTTCTTTCTTTTCTTCTTTCTTTTCCTTTCCTTTCCTTTCCTTTCCTTTCCTTTCCTTTCCTTTCCTTTCCTTTTTTCTTCTTTTTTTCTTTTTCTTTTCTTTCTTTTCTTTTCTTTTTCTTTTTTTCTTTTTTCTTTTTTCTTTTCTCTTTTCTTCTTTCTTCTTTTCTTTCTTTTCTTTTCTTTTTTTTTTTCTTTTCTTCTTTTCTCTTTTCTCTTTTCTTTTTTTTCTTTTCCTTTCCTTTCCTTTCCTTTTCTTTTTCTTTTTTTCTTTTTCTTTTTCTTTTTCTTTTTCTTTTTTTTTCTTTTTCTTTTTCTTTTTTTTTCTCACTGTCAGAAAATATCCAGAAATGACAAATAAAGCATAAAATGACGCATGTGCTGGCCCTCCATGGGCTAGGATTTTGGAAGCACCTTTCAGAGCTAGCGATGGGTGAAGCATTAGCTACCAAATCCCAGAGTCACAATGTGGTTTTAGTTGTCAGTATTTGGGAAACTGCAAAGCAATGCTCGGTGATGCAGAGGTTTCTGAAAAATGGAGGAAAGGTCTTGGACAGATCAGTAGGATACTGTAATATATGGCTGAAAGTGTAAGGGCCAAAGTTGCTGTGTTTGGCAGAGCTAATGGTAGCATGGAGAAAGCAATGAAACAAAACCGGACAGGCTGTTTGAGCCACCTCCAGCTTACAGAAAAGGGGCAGGAAGCAGTGGGGATAATTTTGCTTTGTTTTTTTTCTTTCTCCCTGGCAGCAGGCAGCAGTGAGACGTCCAAGATGATGAAACATCACTAGGCTGCTGTGTCTTGCTGAAATAAATTCCTGCCACTGCAGGGACTCTGCAGTTTTGGGGGGGATCTAGCTCAAAGTATTCTGAAAATTTGCAAAAAAAAAAAAAAAAAAAGAGTGCTGGGGTGTGTGTGTGTGTGTGTGTGTGTGTGTGTGTGTGTACGTGTGTGTGTGCATGTGCGCACATGCGTGCTAATATGGCAGGAGGTGCTGTAGCAAAGAAATCCAATATGTAATTCTAGGTGCAGCACCTATGTGTGTTCCCCCCCCCCCCAAGCGCCCACGCCGCAAACTGGAAGGTGAAGGCAGAGGACACAGTGGCGTTGGACGAGTATTTGAGCCAATGTGTCACCAGTTAGTTCCACTTGGTAAAGGGCTTGGCCCCTTTATAAGGACAAATAGCTGATTAACAGCTGTAATAGTCACCAGTGACCGCTGTGGGATGGCTGCAAGCACCTCAGCAGAGATGAGCATTTACTCGGTCGTTTTTACAGACTCAGCAGATGGGGGAAGCGTTCCAGCAGCCCTCTTGGGAATCGCCTCTGAATGGAGCTCGCGCCAAAAGCATGAACAAGGCTGGCCTGAAAACACGGCACCGCGACCTTGGCAAAAACTGCCTGCAGTGGACAAACGAGCAGGTGAGCAGGCGGCTTTTGAAAGAGGGAGCTGAAGCAGGAGGAAAGTTTTAAGCTCCTTCAAGGAGGGGGGGTTGTGCGTGATGGAGGAGGCTCTATCTTGGAAGCCCAACGGCTCTGCTCGCTTTAATGTTAGCTGCAGCACGATCAGGCCTAAAACTGTAGGATGAAACTTTTAACACTTGTCATAGGCCTACTTCTGCTCCCACTCACTCCCCAGGCTGAACTGGCAGCAGGCTCGGTGTGTGACGACAGGCGCTCTTAGACATGCGCTGCATGTAATTTAAATTCATGCTTCAAATCATCCAAGGGCCCTTTATGGTCTATTTGGTGATGACCTACTTACTTTAAAAATACTGCTTAGTACAATAGCCCATGTATGTTAGTCATAGAAACGTTAATTGCATATCCCTCTCTCTTCCCAGGCAGCCCCGTCCGCAGGGCCCCTGTTCTGCCTCTGAAATTCACTTAGGGGGAGAGAAATAAGTTCCAGAGAGTTCCACAGAATGCCTCGACAATGTTTATTCATATGTTACATTTAAACATAAATAACTGAGCAATAAATAGTCTGTTCCTGACAAAAATAAATAAGGCAATACACAATATTCATAAAATACAATTAGACAGAATGTTATCATAACAAATACAACAGTTTGCAGAGGTTTGGTGTTTTTAACAGAGTAGAGGTGTATAGTACATTCCCAACATACCAAAGAAAAATAGTGCAGCTTTATTTTTTACATCACTTCCTCAGGCTCTGCGAGTTGGAGGGTTTTCTCGCTCATGTGTTTTTTTTGTTTTTTTTTTTGAAATACTATTTCACCTTTCAAGTGAACAAACGGATACACAAACTGAAGCGCTTTTGAGACCTTTCAGCAACCATGCACTGGCCTATAAAAGCTGGACACACACACACACACACACACACACACGCACGCACGCACACACAGAGCTATAAATAATACCGGGTTCAGACTGTCAGCATGCCTGCGGTACAGCTTCTTCACTCTTAATCCTGAGCACACCCAAGCTGTTGGACACTGTGTTGGAGGGGGGGTAGAGTTTCTTATAACGCTTCTTCCTTCTGTAACTCCCACTGTTTTTATTTTAGCACTAAGTTATGCGCAGAAAGGGGGTTTCCTTCTAAACAGCCTCCTACACACCACCTTTTACAGAACTAAGTGGGCTTAGCTGTTCTCACTTTTGGTTCATGACCGTGATGTTCGTGAGTCCAGAGCACAAAGGCTCGTTCCTGATGGCATCTGGCTACAGCAGCGAGCGGGGGAAGTGTGCCTACAGCGATGAGCTAAGGACCAGTACCCAAATGGAACCTGCCCGTGTGCAAAGGAAGACAGAGCTTGGCTTATTTATTAATTTTTTTTTTACCCACACCTCAAATTTTAAGAGATAAATTAAAGGGCTTGACTATTAAGCTGAAAAGCACTTTATTCTTTTTCCCTTTCAGACTATATCTTCAAACAGAATAATTTGATTTCCTACACCCTTTTTAGGTAAAATCTGACTTCCTAAATTCACTATGAGCTTCTTAACTTCACGTGAACTTCTTAAAAACAGTCAGARTTGACTTGACTGTTTTCACTACAAAGTTCAATGGGAACAAAGCTCTGAAGGATTAAAAAAAGAAGAAACAAAAAAAATTCAGATTTAAACTCATTTTTGGCTTTCTTCTTTTTTTAATCACTAAGGTTCTAACGGCAGATATTGTAAAGTGCTTAAACTAAGTCCCTACGTTTCTAGGGGCACAGGCCACATGAACATCTATGAAATCTGTGCATAAACCCATCAGCAAAAAAGACTTGTCCTTCCATGCCCCTCCCAATGCAGAGGTACAATCTGTTAAAAACAACACGTACCCAGGAAAAGAAGTTAAGAGTATATGTGATAATTTTAGACAGTGTGACGAAGTACCAGCATAGCAGTAAACATGTTTAAAGCTCCAGGGCAGAGCTCTAGCTACTTCAAGTCACTTTTGCTCTTTATAGAGGACTGGGTAAAACTTACACTGCTACTTGAAGCATGTGGCCCACCAGGAAAACAAAGATCTCCATGAGGTGTGTGGATGGCTCTACAAAATAGCATCGCATGACAGCAAATGATTGGATCCTATGCAACAATTTAAATCGCTTAATCTGACAAGTGCCAATACCTATTTGAGAATTAATGACAGCCTGGATCCTGTCCTCTCTGCAGAGAGGGAAGGAGGCGGCTAGTGGTGTACACCGGATGAACGGGAGGAGGTGAGGCTCCGCAGTGTCTGGTCCGTAACATGGCACTGAGCTTCATGGGGCTCTGCGGAGAGGCAGAGCCTGGGAGCTGATAACATGAACAAGGAACCCATTTCTGTGTGCTAAGCTTGTGTTAACCTGAACCATTTTAGGCAGATCTTGTCATCTGGGAAAACATGCAGAGTAATTTTGCAAAGTAAAATGAAGGCATGACTGTGGCACGTGTAGGCCATAAAGACTCAACGGTACGAGCTAGCCAGTGGAGACTGGCTAATGCTTTTAGCCAGAGTTGCCAGGCCATCATTGCTTATGTCGACCACGCTGTTCAGTATAAGGCTATTCTCCAGCTGGTAACCTTAGTGACTGTAAGTACTGCTGAATACTGTGGTGAATACAAGTCCCAGTGTTTTAGCAACAGGAGCTGCATACGCGTTCTCTTCCATTTTCAAAGCGTAGCCATTGAGTCCACAGATGTGCTCTTCTAAGGACACAGTTCAATGCTTGCAACACTTGAGTGAGTATTGGATCAGGCCTTAACTCCGTGGAAAGTTCTGACTGAGCACAAAGTGTGCATCCAGGGTATTAAAGATGCCGTAAGTCAAAATATGAATGTTCCAGTATGTCAAGTCAATAATATCGCAAAAGCGTAAATAGACAGTCTTCTAGATAAAGGGAAATAAGAGAATGCAAAAAGATTTTATCTTGAAATACAAAGTGAGTGTAACAAGGACTATCAAACACAAACTTTATCTGGTGAAGGAAAAGTTCCGTTTTTAAAAGTCTATTACAAATCTCTTAAATATTTCTTACATTATATGGAAGATGCAGTTAAAACAACATTTTGAAGTTACAGTGCAAGAAATGCTCCATCCCATAGCTCACTACAAGGCCACAAGGACAGTCTGCTCATTATCACTTATTTTCAATCAGCGTCTGCACTTTGTAGACAAGGTCTCTTGCTATCCTCAGAATTTCCTGGGCATTATGATGCTCTGCCATTTCTAAAAGACACAGACAAACATTCTTAACTGTCAGCTTCAGGAACTTTTTTCTGCCCTAGCATTAATATTAATGTAGCATTAGCATTATTTAATTAGTGTAACATTAGAAGCAAGCCAAAATCATTGCAGGGATATAGGCTTGTAGAATTAAAGACAGAATAAGTTAATGAATCCCTTAATGATATAGGTCTTAATATCAATATCCAGTCCTTTTGGTTTCAGTTCTTATGCTGCAGAAAATCCCAGTGCCCTGTAATCAGAGAACAGGAATAGAGGGTTCTGTACCCACACGTGCTTGTGAACAGCCCTCCTGGGCTCTCAAAAATGTAAAGTTGCAGAACGTAACTTGATCAAGAGATGTCCCTCAATGCAGGGACTATTGTTGGAGTGTCTGAGAAGCAAGTGGTAACTACAAGAAGAGCTAGAGCTTGCTCGATCATAGAAGATCTACCGTCTTCTACGGCCCACGCAGCTCTCAAAACATTGCTCTTTGTATGTGCCAAGCCAGACCTTCAGGAAGAACATGAAAATCTGGACTCTTCATTTATGTGGAAGGCAATGTGACTGAAGGAGTAAGAGATGCCCAGCTTCGTGACCAGGGGCTTGTCTGGCAGCAAGTGCCAAGTATCCTGAAATGCAGCACCTGGGTGACTGGTGCCTACTGATCTGTGTCATGAGCGCAAGAACTGCAAAACTGCAGGCAGCTTGTCATAGTAAGGGGGAAGCAGCAAACTCTGGTTATCTGCTTTTTATCAAAATGACTTTCTTAAAAGTTGCTTACCATTAAAAAACTTGATGATATCGGTGAAGTCCATGTTGTTATCACGGATAATCTCTCGATAAACCTCTACAAGTGCTAAGGCAATGAAAAGGACAAAATGTTCTGAAGAGATGTGCTTTGCTGCCCAAATAACTTCCCACACTGTAAATACATCCTCGTACAACAATTCTGAATGGGAATAAACATTACAAGAGCATCTGATTATTCAAATTGACCATTTTCCCCCCTCTAGCTAATGTCTTACAGGCCTTATGCAGAAATGAATAGTACTTGACAATGCCTTCTTTTCCTCTCCCCTTCTCCTCCAGGCCAAATCCTTGCACTTATTTGTGCAAGTATGGCAACAGAATTAGGTTTAAAGGAAAATCAAGAGRGAATGTAGGTGAAATGTTTACACCCGACTCCAGAGAAAATGCCTAAACTACGATGAACATGGGGTAGCAGCACAGGCAGTCCGATTTATCCTAGTTAGGGCTATAGGACAGGCTGCAAATCTGAATGCATTTCCAGGGCCCCTTCTAGGCTTTGCAGTGAACCTATGAGGGCGAAGGCTGTGCTATTTTTTAGTTGCAAACAGCTAATTGTATAGAGGATGTGTATAGATTATGCCTACACATGCTGCAATTCAGATATTGCCCATGGAAATTTCACCTTTTTGATCCATCTGGGCTCATCTTCTGCACAGTCTTTGACAGTGAGGTCCAGGGGATCGGGATATGGGGGACAGGACATTCACTGTGGAGGAGCAGGTAGAGGATTTATGATCCAGTCCCAGTGCCTTCACCCCTCTCACTGTCTGATAGTTTTTCCTAGTAAATAGCTGATGGGTGTGCATCTTCTCCCTCTGTCACCTCTGTGCCTTCAGGTGTTTGACAGGGTTGTCTTTAAATGTTCTGGCAAATTGATCTATACTTCAGAGGAGCTTCTGACCTGCCAGATAGCAAGTTGGGTCCCTCTCCAGAAACACTTTAACCAATGATTACAAGCAACTGCTTCTATTAAATATAGAGTGTGTGTGTGTGTGTGTGTGTGTGTGTGTGTGTGTGTGTGTGTGTCTCTCCTGAGATCCTAGGTGCTCCCACAGTATATAACCAAGTACATCATTCAGCAAAATATGACAGCTCCTGAGCTATTGCTGAGCTGCTCCTTGTATTCAAATGGCTGTTTATAGATTCCTGATAATGTAGTTGGAGCCAAGTTTCCACTCAGTGCAAATGCCTGTTTGCTCAAGAACATGATACCAAGTCGATCACTCTTCTAAGTTTTGACTTCATTCCAGTGCCAGTTCGTCTCTGAGAGTTGCATTCGTTTTCTTATTTACAAACTCTCTTGTGAGCCTAGCTACTACTCACCGTCCAGACATTTAAACTGAACCAGAGAGCTGTTCACAGTTTTACACAACTCTAGATTATAGGCATAGAACATTATTACCTCTTTTAAAGTCAAGCAGGAACCAGCGATAGCAGAAGTAAAAGTGAGTGTAATCTCCATTCTGGTGCATCAATTCAAAAAGCTCTGAGTCTAGAATCTAAAACGAAAAACATCAGATGTCAGTATCTTGTCTGAGAGTAGCCAAATCAAAGGTGTTGGAGGCTGGCAGACTCCCATGCTGCTCCTTCATCACTTGATCCTGTGGTTAGTCAGAGCAGCTGCTTAGCACAAATCTGGCCTTTTATTATACGTTTGCAAAATGCTTGTGGTGTGGGTGCCCTGACACYGACTGATGAGGTGGAGGGTCACTGCTCTGCAGGTACAGCAGTCAACCTGAACTGTGACATTAAAGTTCCAAGCAACAGTTATAGATCCTAACGATTTTCAACAGGCAGCAAATTTTCATCTTCCCACCCAGCTCTCCTCTCAGATTGCAACTTGGGGCTAGGGTGCAAGACTGAATTCCATTTACATGGAGAAAGGAAGGAGAGAGACTTTTTCATGGCAAGTTTGTAATTCTAATGAGTGGTGGCGCAGTTCTACACTGCAACATGTAAAATCTCTAAAACTGAACAATTACTTGCCAAATGTCTGATGGATGTCCTACAATGTGGAAGTACACCTGTAGTCACTCCTCACAGATGTTATCCTAAGGGCTGGTGGAGGAGCACTTAGCGCGTGGCATCCTCCTACAGTCTTGCCATTCAAGAGCAACATTGCAGCCTTATGTGCTGCTTGCGTTTGTCATGCTGGCCATCTTCTTCATTTAACTGACCTCTATTTTCATTACTGCTTAATAGGCCACCCATAAAACCAAAATACTTAACAAAGAAAAAGAAATAACTATCACCATTAACTGTATGTCTGATTTGTCACACCAAACCAAACAGGACAGCTTTTATTGTGTTTGGACTGGCTGTTAACCACAGGTTGACAAGTGACACAGGTTGACAAGTGAATAATTAAAAGGGACTGCTAGCAGTATACGGAGCACAGCTCTGTGAACGGACAACCCTGAATTTGAGAACTGTATTGCTTTACTGTGTGTATAGTCCTGGCAATGGATGGCACAGATTGAGACTTCTCCCTCCTGTGGTTACTTCAGCACTCAACAAAGCAACGACTCTTCATTCTTACATGTATTCATGTGAATGGCATAACACAGACAAAAAATTTTGTCCTGTGAACCCAGAGAAATGATCAATGGACAGTATGAAAAAAATATTGTACGTCATGCCCAGAACTACAGCTCTTATTGTACCATGAACTTTTGAATCATTTTCAAGCTAAGAGGCTAATTTTACAACTGACCCTATAAAAAAGCTAGTGACAGCCTAATCTTGAGATTCTTGGACAAAATACTCATATTTTGCATATAGCTATAACCCCTTTTATATGGATCAAAAGATCTCCAAGAAGACTGATATATAAAAAAATGTCTTGTAGCATTAACAAAGGGTTGGTTTTAAACTGCCCAGGACCAGTATCCATATTCCTCCTTTTATGCCAAACCTGACTCCTCTTGTCACCCAAACTAAGAGGTGATGATGGCATGTTAGATACAAAGGGATATACTCACATAAATGCAATTGCAGGATTAGAATTTACTTCACCAGCAACTGATAATCACACACAAAAACTTCCAAATTGCACTCAAGCTGATTTCAAATAATAAACAAACTCATACAACTACCTGGAAGCACTGTTAAACTCTTCTTGCATTGTAATTATTATTACGTGGATACTTTACAAGTGGGATAATGTAACAGCAGTTAGTAGGTATTGTATTTCAACTGGCTGAAGATACTCATCAGCAAGATAAGAAGCAGTGTCAAGCAATCTGCTGGAATTTAACCCTTAATAAATCCATGCCCTTGCTCTATAAAGTTGTGCTTGTAAGTATGGTAGCCACACCATCACAGCTGCATAGTAAATAAAACAAAAGTACTTACAAAGTAATTACATCTGAGACTTGTTTTGTTGAATTGTTTCTACATCTGAAAAGACCATAATTATCAGTCCCCTGTATTTGAACTCAGCTGGATAAAAAAGTGACAGAGCTCAAATGTATCATGTGTGGTTGTGCACACCAGTGCAAGCACACAYTCTAAATGGGTTTGATTTTATTTTCCAGATGTGGATGGAGAGAGCATGCACCTATCTCTTACAAGTCAAGTGCGTTACTCAGTGTCACACAAAGAAGCCAGTCCAGCCAGAAGTCTAGAAATAATGGCTATTCCTGAGTGTTCTCATCCTTCTTTATTCTAGTTTTGTACACCTGCCTGGTGCTCTCTGGAGTGGAATATCCAGACCTTAAATCCATCCAAGAAAACCCTTTAGCAAGCATTCTGCATGAATACAAATATAGCTATGGTCTATTTGAGCCCATAAGAAATTAAGTTTGTGCCACAAAAATCTGTATTTCCTCTGCCAAAGAGCAATTTAAGACTGGATCTTACTGCTATTTCCCATTGACTTCAGTTGGAGCTGGACTGAGCCATAAATGTGAGTCATTATGTTGTGTAGCTGGTATAGCGGAGGTGGAAGATTTGGAGGTTTTTGTCTGTCAAGATGAACTGAACTGCTCTAATACGCACTAACTGTGTATTACCTCAGTAACTGGAGTTCCTGCCCTTCCCTGTGGCATGAAGCTAATTCTAAGCCTCTGTTACAACCTCATCTTCTCTCAAACAAGGTTCAAAAAGACTCACTTGGATTAGGGATCGCATGTTGGCAAAGTGTGTGTCCATAGCACCTCCATTGGGGAAGTTCTGGCTCATCCTCTTCATGAGGTGGCTGAAGCAGCTGTAAGCCAGTTGATCTGCAGATACAATGCAGAACGCTTCAGTGTTGTAAAACGTGGGACTTCCCTGACAAAGTAATATACTGCAGGGCAAGGGGAAAACAGGTTTTTCCCTTTGCTGTTCCTTATCCCCATGACCAGTATTTAGATGAAACAGAACACAGTACCTAACTCTGGACCTTTTCTTACTAGTTATGTTTCAGAAGATCCCAGCTTGAGGTTGAGTTTACAACTTCAGCAACTGTGGGAACATAGCTACTTTGCAAATTTAGTAAAATCTAATCTGGAAGTCAGTGAGCAAGCAGGGAATCCCTGAGATGAGATACTACTGTTAGCCACTTCAACAACAGCCACATGTAAAGCAAACATGAATCAAGAGCTGCAGGTTTGTCTTTCCTGGTGAGCTAGCTTTGGTGTAACAAATACAACTTCTTCTGAAACAGCATTTCTAAAAAAGATCTCCCTTAAAGATGTCAAAGTGTTCCAAAAGAAAAACCTTCCTACCATTGTCAAGTATAACCATCAGAGGAGCCAGGAGGTCACACATGCCTTGAACATAACCAACTTCTAGGTGCTCCCAAACATAACTGCAGAAAGAAGGAAACAGAAGAGATAATAGGATGCTTAATATCAAAAACCACCTTGCTGCGTTCTTGCCTCAAAAATTTGTCTTGCATCCAAAATCCAGTTCCTTTTGGAAGTTTTTGAAGTGTTTTGTCCTAGAGTGTTGCAGAAGATTTAAGCTCAAAAGTCTAGAGAACTTAGACAATGCAAATCTTCCTGTACAGTGGTACAAAAGGACAAGTATTTTGGATGAGTTTTTTTATGATAATTCCTAAAGGCCCTGTAAACAATCCACCAGGAGCATAGAGCAGCATTCCAGGCAGGAATATCTCTTGTAATGCAACTCTTGTTATAGGCTCTTCATATGTTGTGGAAGGAGTAAAAATAATGCTGTCAACTGTCTACTTACAAGATGAGTTAACTAATGCTGAACTTTTTTCTTCCTGTTCCTCTAMAGCTAAATATTGTATTGAAGTGTAATATGATTATGTGAGTTGAAATTTTAAGCAGCTATTGTAAGTCTCTCTTTCAGAACTTTTTGCTGCCTTAAATTCCAGAGATCTCACAACTCTGTATTGTTTTCTGCTTGGCTAGAGAGGAATGTTTTACACACACAGCTTGAATATCAATAGTTTGTGAAAAAAAGCAGCKAAGGAAAGCGTACCACTTAGTCTGTGGAACAAAGGCCCAGGTTTTTAAAAGATATCCTGTTTTTTTTTTTTCCAAGTGGAATCTTGGTATCTTTTCCAAGTGGCAAAGTCTATGGAACTTTCAGCTTTAAGTGTGTTTAGTTGAACAGCCCTCATGGCAATTTATATTCCTAAAAGTGAAACTAGTCTTTTATTGATTCCAACTGGTCCCAGTGGACAAAGATGTTGGTGAATTTTGATCTGAAGATGTAGCCTTTCTGCCTGCTTAGTAGATGTCCCTCAACAATACATCTGGGTACCTCAGAATTATTAACTGTCATCTTTATAGCACCCCATTAGAGCATGCATATATTATCCTCATGAGTAGGAAACCACAGCTAATAATACACTAAGAGAATGGCTCAAGGTGACTGATGGCATCTGTTTCCTGAAGTAGAATCTCTCAAGTCTGCATTCCAAACCTTGGACCACCTATCATACTATCTACTCTACCATATTATCTGTTCCTTCTTCTTGTAAGTTCATTTTTAATTATCCTTTCTCTCTTGCCCTGAAGTGAGAACTTTTACATAGATTATTATTTTTATATTATAGTTTGCAGATTATGACAGAAGTGTGAAATGTTGTTTAGTTCACAAGCTATGTTACCTGCACATGACATTTCGGAGTTTCTCCAGGTTATCGGCAGTAAAATACCAGTAATTCCGATCACATCTCTGGACATCTTTATCAATTCTGTGCAAATTTAAGGCAACAGTGTCCAATAATTCTATCTAGAAGAGAAAAGTTTAAGTCAGATCTGCTGTTCAAACAAAAGATACTTTTTAAAATACAGGTGAAATAAGAGGCAGGCTGCTAAATCTTTTGTAAAGTATTCTGAAACATTTTTAGATAATTTTATCACCATCACCAGCAGAGAGCATGTAGCCAGAGAGCAGGGCTCATGCCTTTTTACTCCCTCCACAACTGCAAGTGGATTCCAGCCCAATGTCTACCTTGGTGGCACTAACAAGAGAATATCCACCAGCAAACCAGAAATAGCTTACTACCTTCATAAAATAAAATTTTGACCAAATGGTGAATCTGTTCTAAGATATAACTTTCATTAATCACATGTAGCACCATAGAGATTTCTTTAAGCTAACTGTACCTGACTTTCCAGGTACAGCAGTGCTATAATACTTCAGTAAGTATGTACAATTATACTGTGGACGTATGAGAGCATCAAACTACTCAACTACTGTCAAAAATCCCAGGTAAAATGCACATATTTTTACTGGTAAATGTTCCAAGTCTGTTCTCTTTCCAAAGGGTTATTAACAGTGGAACAACTCCCACAGAGAACTAGAGGCAAAAACCCAATTATTGATCTGTTGACAGCAGTAGTAATCATAGAGACCATGGAGTCTTAGATCTAGATTTAGGGTTCTGGTTCAATTTGATTAAATGGGGGTTTTGACTTGCATTAAATGACACCAAAATCTTACAAGTAGTGTCCCCCTCCTTACTTTGGAAATTTTTAGCTACTAGAACTACTCACATTCTTCTCCTTGCCTTCCCACTCAAAAAAGGCCCAAAATTTTCCTGTTCATTTCCAGTTTAGCTCAAAATCCAGATGAACAGATTTGGATACAGAGATCCTCAGTTATCCTCCCACTGCCTGTAGTTCTAGTTTGGGATTGTGTTTCATTAAATCCTATCTGAAAAAGTGCAAGTATGCTAGAAAAACAGTGCTCTGCAGAGGGATGATGATAATATGTTGTGACCTACTGTGTAGGATGCAGCACAGACAGAAGCAACATCCATTAAATAGTCCACCTGGGAACACAGCTGCTCTTCAGATACAGAATCCTGAGACTCCAGTACAACCGACTTGGCTTTCTGCACATGTGGTGTGTCTACGTCAGTTCTTTCCAAGTCAGTGCTAGCTTCTTCTTCAGCCCCGTCTTCAAAGGAGACACTCTGCCCGTCATCGATACTGGACAGGATGCCTGAGGCCACAGAGTAGTTCCGAGAGGATGGCAGCCCGGAATCGGGAGAGTCAAACTCTACAGACTGCTGCTCTACAGCAGCTACTGCTGCTGGCGTGTCTACGGACACCACAGTGAAAGTGGGGTCATCCTGACCTTTTGAGTCTCGCTCTGCTGAGTCCATTTCATCTACAGATATAAAGACCTGGGGGGAAGGGGTTGTTCAAAGAAAGCAGGGGAGGGAGAAGAAACAGGAAACATTAATTTAGGAAACAAACCTCCAACCATGAGAGAGAGAAGTGACTGTTATGTCAGTGCACAAGATCACTGATTAATAGAGCTTTCCTACATGCAAACAGCTGGGAGCTCCCCAACCTTTATAATGAAACTCTAGATCTAAAAATAATACCAATTTACAGGCTTATAGCAGTTTCCTATGATGATGTCTCCCTCTTTCACAGTCTTCAATTAAAAGTACCTTGGAAAGCAGCCAAGCTTCCCTACCTGCAACGCCAGCTCTAAGAACATCTGATCATTGTATGATACCTTTGAAAGGGGCCAACATACCTCAGGCCTCAGACAATCCCAGTTCAACAACTGTTGTTTAAAGTCAAGACTGGCCTTCATGTTCTTTGCACTGTGCAACTACTTTCCCTCTTCTCTTGCTAAGACATCCTTATTGAACTATTGCAAGTTGTATTTTCTGTTGCCTTAGTGAAATTAGTTGGCTAACTGTCCAAAGTCTGCATAAGTAATGAATGGCCAGAGACATTTTTTGGCATTGGAGACACCAGTCCCCGCACACCATCTCTTCTGTCCAACCATGTGACTATAATTTATAGACCTCTATCTTGGTTATACAAATTACAAAGGGGTTAATTCAGTCTGCCTGTCTAGTGCTTAATATCTTGCCCTAGATTGACAGAGATCCCCTCTTCCAAAATAAGAGCATCCCAACCTCTCAGTCAGGGACAGGACAGAAACAAAAATATGCTTTAATGGTAGCAATCTTTTGATCTATGCTGGATTTGAATAACGGACCTACAAATAAGAGGTCTATGAAGCTATTTTACTATTGAGAGAAGGATCTTCTGTAGCTGGTGAACCTTAAAGCCCCTTAGGCAGGTCCTGATTAAGAACTGCTATAGATTACACAAAATACAGGCTCATTTTTAGCTATATTATGGAGGGTCTACAGATGCAAATTCTCTACAGGATTCAAGTAGCTCCAGACTGATAGAACTGTATCTGCTTCTAACTGAAGTCTCTGCTTCTCTGGGCTGTGCCTGTGCAAATACTAAGCCTCCTGCACTGTCTGCACAGTATCAGTGAATGGGAATGGAGTACTTACATCGTTGCTGATGGTGGAGTCCCTGTGAATCAGTCGCTGGACATGGCTATCAATGCTGCTGCCTGATGAAAATTTTGCCAATGTGGCAGAATGTGATTCTTTCTCTCGCTGCTTTACAACGATCTCACAGGCTTTCCACTCAGCCATGACCTTCTGATACCGGAGAGCAATGTCTTCATCCACCTGCAGACAGATAGATACTGAAGTACTGGTTCTCCTTGAGAGATTGCATTAAAAGATGTGTGGAAGCCAGAAGAGGGAGGAATAAAACAAGTGTAATGGCTCAAACTGGAAACCTGAAGCATCCTGAAGCCCTCTTGCTAGAGCAGAAATCACTGTGACTGGAAAACGTAATGACTGGAAGAGTAAGATGTTGCAAAGGAAGGGACAGTTGGACATTGACTGCAGGGTAAAAATTATCACTGTAGAGGGCAGAAAAGGTTCATATAAGTTTGTGTATATGTTATCAGCAGCACTTTGCCATTGTTCAGGAAAGAACGAAATACGTTAGCGGCTTCCTTGTGAAAAATCACATAGAAGTCAGATGCGATCTGATGAAGCAATAACTAGCTCTAATTGGATTATTCCTATTTTCATTAAACTTTCTTCCCAATTCCTTCTCTATTCCACCTCTAACATAAGCCCTTGTAATGAAGTACAAGTCACATGTTTGTAGATATCAGCTTATACATGAGAGACTCCTGAACAACAGAAATACCAGCTCACATAGCCCAGTCTTATGGCTGCACTGCACATAGCCAGATGCTGTGGGAACCACTCTGGTTCCCAAAGTAATAAAATAGATTTTTGCCACTGCTGGCTTCTTCCGCTGAAAGACAGACACAGAAAGCCCCCTTGGGCTATTAAGGGACATGTAGTAATTTTACTGCTTTGTGACTTGTCAAGAGCTGAGGAGAAACCACACTTGTGAGCTGGCTCCAGGCTCTGGACTCTGCTGGCTGGAGTTGCTACCAGAGCGTTCATGCTAAAAGCTGCAGGCTATTTGTCACTTGAGATAGCTGTGGAATCATAAATCACAAAATACAACAGTTAGTGGAAGACTGGAGTACAGCCATGTTTGGGAGTGCCCCAGTTACTGATGGATGACTGCAAAAATATCATCAGAAGGCAAAGATGATAAATCACCCATGTTGACTTCAGTTAAGGACATTAGAAGTTTCCCATACGTGCAAATGTTATGACTGTTCTCATCGTGTTCATTTAGTAGACTCTTACATTCAATGGGAAGCTTTATTTAGAATTCAACACCATATTTCTTTGAGGAGTCAGTTATTACTGTTATTTACTACTGGTGTTGAGTAGCTCATAGGAACTCCAGGCAAGGTTGGGAACACCCCTGTGTTGGTATGGTACAAACCAAGGGAAAAATAGCCTAAAGGAGCTTGTATTCTGCAGATCAGTTGTTTTATACCCTGCAACATGCCTTTCTGAATTGAGCATAATTCCTGTTGTACAAATAGACTCAAGTTTTCTCTTCTTGCCAGATCTCTTATGTTCTAGATGTGTATATATGTGTGCCCTTTGAAGCTGGAGCTAGAATCCATGAGTTGTGGCTCCAGATCTCCTGCTCTAAGAACTAAGTGTCTAGTTCCAGACTGACTATCTATTTCTACATATAGATCATAAATCTGATGGTTCGTATTCCTGTGGAGAACAGAGACAGCAAAATGCAATCTATAGCAAGAAAGCTCTTAATATCCAATATTTCTTGGAAACAGGAATTATTAATAATAACACAAAAAAACAAAAAATACCAGAGCACCAAATGCAAATGTAATAAATTCACACTGCATAAGGAAGTGCTGCAGTTTAGCCAGATCACTGCTGCTGAAGCTCTGAATTAACTTTATAGAAGTGTTTCAAAGGGTCCTATCTTTTTTGACAAGGCAATAAAAGTTAAGGAACAAGTCCACACGGTGCTCTAGAAGCACTTCTTGTCTCAACTTGTATTGTATGCACAAAAGGATGATGAGACAAGTACTTCTCTAGAACAGAGATACCTCCCAGCAGGCCTATGGCAGTGTATCAGCCTGGCTGGATATTTGGATTCACTTCTCCTCTTAGGCAGTTTGCCTGACCTTCATGAGATAAGATAATCAACAGGACTTACTGCCCTAGGTGGTTTCAGAAGTGCTCTTCTTCTTCCAGCGCTGGCATCTTGGGAGGGCAGGAAGCTGCCTAAGCAGTGCTCAGTGGAACGTTCTTGCTATACACATTATATCCAGATTACACATTACAGAAGGAAACATCTAAACGCCTTGAAAGGTGTGAAAAGTGAAAAATTTGGACTGTGACCCAGTTTGAACAGTTAAGGGGTGTATTTCTCCATCTGTGCTCAGAACTGTTTTATGAAGATTAGTGTGAGTAAAAACAACAAGACAAATTGCCTTAGGAAGGAAGAATGCTGCTTAGAAAGTGTCCATGGTTTAGAAGCTAATTTTTCAATTTGAAGGCTCTAAGCCAGGCTGCCTTTGTGATCTGCAGCTGCTCATAGGCCCCTTGGGATATAAAATAATTGGGAGTTAGCAGATGCCAAATGTTCTGGTTTTGACATACAAACCACTCCTCATCCATTTAATCTGTTCCAGAACAAGATCAACCACCGCATGAGTGCTACCTCCCTGGCAATAACACAAACAGGAGAGCAGATTAACGAGTTAATTACGTTCCAGGGCAACCCTCATTACTGTTCTAGACAGTTCAGCAACCTTTTGGGCAATTCTTAATGTCAGTCAAAAGCACTGTTTTATTGACATACAAATCCAGAGCTGGCTAGCAGCAGTGTTAGGGTATCTAATAGCAGACTAGCATTCCCAGTACACATGAGCCCAAGGACTGCAGGAGACCTAAACCAATGTTGGCACTACCTGATCTGCTCATCCCAGTAGGCCTACACTTAATTTCTTGCTCTGCACATGAGTAGGCTCTAAAACTGCATTACGGTATGAACCTGGGCCTATTAAGCTTCATTTGAGGGTAATATATTAGCTTAGGCTCAGTACTGTGATAAAAATGCCACCTAGCAATCATACGAACAGCTATATTGGATCAGGTAAAGACTCATCTAGCCTAGTAGATGCTTAGGGAAAGCATATGGGAGTAAGGAATGGGAATATTGCTGTGTTTTTTCCAGCACTCTGGCTTAGGTCTACATCCAGTTTCTGTTCAGTAAGCTTTACTGAGTGAAGGCATGATTGTCTGCCCTGTTTGCCCAGTGTCTCTCCATATCTGGCTTTATCTGTTTTTTACAGGCCTTGTTTATTATCAAGGCTCTTCCCCAGTAATTACAACAAATGAAAACACACAGCAAAGAAGTAAAAAGTTGGTATTGCTATAAACAGATTAGTAAAGGTAAATAATATTAACATAACTGGTAGATAGGTAAATTGTGGTTTCATTAATGGACACTACATACTTAATGTCAAATTTCTGACTCTGAAATAGGGTTGTAACATAACATAGGAAATAATTTATTGCTAGCAGCAGCATGCGAGATATTAAGAGAAAAATGTCTCATCTGAGACTGCATCTTGTGTTTTAAAAATGCACATCTTATATATGTCTAGGAAAAGCCTAATGAACTTACAAACCAAACCTTCCTTTGGATATTTTTAGCCTCTAGATAGTAACTCCTAGTGCAATTCAGAAGATATATCTGGGCTGTTCAAACAGCTCTAACAGAAGTCCAAACATGCAAACATGGTACCATATAGAGTAGTATTTCAAAGAGCATTTAAAGTATAACTCAGCCAACACATATAAAAGAGAAATTACTCAAACTACTATCCAAATGTCACTGTCATCCCTGTTTTATAAATTAAGAATATGGGAAAACAGGATTTGCTCAGGGCAAACATGTCACAGGTGGAGACTGAATGCAGGTGCCCTGACTTAGTAAAGAACCTCTTTTTAATGATTTGAAGAGATGATAAGCAGTGAGGGATTCATATCCATCTACTAACCTGTCTCACTTGTTTTCAGTAGCATTTTCCCTTAGGAGTATTAACTAATAATAAATACTAACACCTGCTATTTAGAAAAGAAAACCCACTCTGCAGATGTAACTCAGATCTCCAGAAAGTTGAACTTACCTGGTCCATTTCCTTTTTGGCCATGCCGAATTTATAGTGACCTAGCAAGAATGGCCATACCTCCTTTCGAATCTCATGCTGTACCCCACCATAGTAAACTCTTCTTAGTAATTCCAGTTCCTTGTAATTCTACAGCAGTCAGGAGAAAGAGGTATGTGAAGGTAATAGATCTTTATTTTCCTCAGGCATAATCAAATACATTTAATTCCAAGTACAAACACAGTGAAATGCACCCAGAGCAGTAAACTTTTGTAATCTGAAGTATGGTTTTAAGGCCCTAACTCAAATCCAGTCTAATATAGAAAGCTGTAATATCTCCCGTGAAAATAATCTAATTTTGCTTAAATTAGAGTCACCATGAGACCCTTTGCTTTGATGTTAATTGATATCTTAGCCATCATCAGAGAAGCAAAGGAAAAGAGACTGTAAGGATCGACTCCTTTTCACTAGAGACCATCCCAGAAAGACTAGRTAGCACCATTAATGATTCAGTCTCAATTGTAAGGAATACTGTGCTTGCTACAACAGCATGTTGGAGCTTGTTCAGTGCTCATAAAGGTATTCTCTTACTTACCTTCTTGTCCTTCTGATACTTGCTCCAGACCTCTTTAGTCAGGCCTCCTGAAGCACTGGCTGGTTTGTCAGGTGGAATAATAGTGTGGTTCACAAGCGCAGATAGATGTGTTCGCACTGTTGACAAATGGCGGCAGTAAGCAAGCCCTGTGGTTGTGGAAGGGAGGAGGCAAGACTTTTTTATAAGTGAGCAATCAACATAATATCAGCAGCCCCTTTTTGAAGATGAAGCTATGACATTTTAAACCTGCCACTAATATTCCTAAATGAAGGAAGCTTGCATTTGTACTGTATAAAAATGAAGAATTGCAATGGAGCCAAAGATTAATTTAATCTTACACAAACAAGAAAAAACAAGTAGAGTATTACATTGCAACATACAATTACATTGTATCTTCACTAAGCATCAGTTGTTTATGCAAAAGCCACAAATACTGGAATTATGAAGTTACAATACTTGGGTCATAATCACCCTAGTGTCCTGAACTGATATGATTCACTTGGTAAAGATAACAGCCAACAGTAAATTTGGGTTTGGGATGCTTTCTAAAACAAACATGGCCTGATACCCATGGCCTTTTAAATAAGCATACGGATAGCACAAGGGCTTGATATAAGAAGCTTCACTTACATCCATAAAAGGCTCTGGAAACTATTTGCCTCTTCATGCTTTCACATAACATCTTTAATGGAATTCTGTGGAGATACGTTAACAGGAGCATGATAGTTCACATAGACAAAGATCATCATGAATTGTATGCCTGATCCATATGATCCACACACAGCAATTCTTTCTTTGTGCCAAGTTTTATTTAGCTAAAGGACAACAATAATGGAAAATTGTACTTTCAAAAGCATTTTCCCACCAGCATTTTGGCCCAAACCACGTTCATCTTGTGTATTTAGCTACAACTGCTACAGGTGCATTGTAAAGGTCCTTGTCAAATTAGATGAGTTGTTGCCCTTCATTGTAATTGTTAATGATGAGCTGTTATCATCAAATAAATTGCTTCCAGAACTGAATTGTATTAAACTAGACAAAAGAACTGGTTGCAATTTTTCTATCAAAGTGTGACTTGAGAGCAGAAGGGATAGGAGAACAGGATAATGGCTTTTTTAATAAACTCAATTTCTTGCTGTATAACTCCTTTTTTTTTTGTGTTGAGATACTATTTGAAAATGGCTATTCTTCTTCTCTGGTGCTGCAACCAATAAATGCTCCCTGGCTTTTAACTGTGGCATGCACGAAGCCTCCCAGGTAAGCTCTCTGCACAGCTTGCTTACCTGTCATGGATGCAGTTGCAACAGTTGGGTATATCATATGGAGAGCTGCCTGTTGAGCAGGAGAGACATGAGGAGCCTTGGCTACAGTGCTCCAGCTGCCATGAAAGCAAGCTTGCCCCGAAGCCTTGCATCTCTATCATTTCGCTGGTGTCTGCAGAAAGAAAAACAACAGGCCATCAACTTTTTTTCTTCCTTCCCCCTCTTCCTTCTGTGCATCCTGATGGCTTCATGCTTTACTTCTCAGCAGGCTCTAAACCTTGATTCCAAAAAGGGGAGAGCACAGTCCTAGTTGCCTCAGAAATACTGCTCTCAGCACATCTAAACCAGCCACATGCTGTGCATGGTCACTTGAGTCAAATCCCTTCACCATTTTCTCCTTTCTTCCCCATGCACAGCCCAGACCATGTTTCAAGAGAACAGAGAAAAGGGTGCTGTAATAACAATTAAAACAGGTTCTTGTGTAATGCTATGGTAATGTTGTTTATGGCCAGAAGAGATCATCTAACCTGACCTTCTATTTAATACAGGTATTAGAATTTCACTTTGCAATTCCTAGATCATTTAACTGCTAGTCCAGCTAGAGTGAAAGTTTAGCATAAAAGAAATTAAGTAAAACTGACTCAGTTATTTTCAGAAGATGCTTCTTCAGATGCTTACTTAGAACCAGATCCTAAAATATTTAGTGCAGAAGGATACTTCAAGTCCTACTGAAGTCAACAGTATGTTTGTAAAAGTAGGATGCTCTGCAGGAAGATGTGATCCAACAGTACAGTGCAGCTTCTTGAGTTATGTCTGCTTCATCTAATCTATTTGCTTTTTTAACCTGTTTCAGTAAGGCACCCCCAAAAAATCACCAGTTGCCTTTAGAAAGCTTGGCTTCAGCTCTTCACCTTTCACAGCTGGCATTTGAGCTTTGGGGTTTTTGTTTTATAATAAATAACTGGCCTTTCAGCTCACCCATGATTAAAATTAAGGCAAATGCCATCATACTGGATGTCACTGAATTAACATTTGTAAGCAAAATCCAGTCCCCTGGGCCGTGCTTTTAAAACCGACATAAGTTGGGCGGTGGGGGCAAATCCAAACCATCTCATGCATTTTAAGTCAAGGTAGCATAAAGCATTTTAGTAGTGCCTATTGGAAAGTGGGCATAGCTGAGGAAGGAGTGGAGTAAGAACATTTGTTAACAGAAAAAGCACAGGCTCATGCGGAAGCAGTCATGTGTATTTCACTTCACAAAACAAAGTGTGATGCAAAAATGCTCTTCACCTTAATTCTTCAGGAAGGAGCTGAATGACCCAGTATTTATTACAGCTTCTCATTTGGTTCAAATAAAAACCATTGGACAAACATTTTTAGATCATTATTTTTGCCTCCCCTCTACAGACAAGAAAAGTGGGTTTTTCAGTTTTGTTTAGTTGTTTTTTTTTTAAAGAAACAAGGAAAGAACCCCACAGAACCTAAAGATTCAGATGAAAGGTACCTGAATTAGTGAAGAATTAGAGTGAACAGCATCTTTTATTTAATTGTAGTGGTGTTAATTGTAACTTTGGCTACATGCAAAAGTCAAGCATGTTGCAAAATGTAAAAGCAAATGGCTAGCAAACCTGCTACAACAGTGTTGTCATTATTTAAAAGGGATGCCGCTGGACAGACAACAGCCAGTCACCAACAAGAATCATTACTCAAATAGYAGACATAATCCTAACTATACTGTTACCTTAAGATAAAAGAAAGCCAGATATCTGACAGCTGCTCTAGCAGGATGATTTAACATTTCCATTACCTGACTAAAGACTAAATTGTGTTCATTATGTTTTAGATCACAGCATTAGCCTCATACTTGTATACGTGGCAGTGTTAGACCTCCTCCTTTTCTGTTATCATCCATATGAGAAATGATCACTTAAGATGTACAGGAACTTCCTGAAACAGTACCTTTCTTCATGGGGAAGACTGCATTTCCCAATTTCCTCCCATCCATACCTTCCAAGAACTCTTTATTAACTTGGGCTGGGCATTATCAGTGGTTAGGGGTTACTACATTGGGATAAGTGTGTGGGCAACCTATGAGAAATGAGAAGGATTTCTCTGAACACATGTTCATACCCTATCTAAACAGAACTTTGGCACTAAACAGATGCAGGGCAACTTTTCTCTCCTACAGCCAGTTTCACCAGACCAGAGATAACATCTATTTGGAACTAAACTCCTTGTTGTGCTATTTCAAGGTATGAGAGTGTCTTATCTTGATTCAAGATACATTGTGTTTCTGCAAATTTGAGATATTAGGGAACAGAAGCACCAGAAAAAAACATGTTCCTGCTAAAGCAATGAATGAAAATATAGACAAAGAAGCAAACTTGTAAACAGTAGCTCTCCCCTCTATTTCCTCTGCAGATGTCCAACTCCTGACAAGCTACTTTACAGCCTGTTGGTATACAGAGAAGCTCCTGATCTTGCTGCTACACTCCAGTTATCAGGAAGAGGCAGAGGCTGTTCTGATTGTAACAGGAGCATGCCAGATCTGTCACATTCACTCAGAAGATATCAAGGCCAAGAGTCTGTTGGTATGGAAACTGTGCAGTAACTGGTAAGCCTGGAGGAGGGAGGGATTTCAGCTGAAGTAGTGGACAGGCCAGGACATCTCCTGCCTGTCTTCTAATCAGCTGCAAGTCTTAGAATACTAGCTATCCATGAGGGTTTTGCCCTGCTGAGTGGATTATTTTATACACCATTCAGCTTCCTCCTTTGAGGAGGGAAGGACTTAACAGTCTCCACAACTACACTATTAGATCCTGAATGCTTGCTAGTAATCCACTTCTTGAGAGGGGCAACTTAATACATCTGTTACAAATGGCTTTAGGAAAAGAATGAGATGACAAAATTTTAGAGAATAGAGAATCCTGCAGCTGATCATCTGCAACCCACCTAGCCTATGAATACAGGAGGTGCAATGAAAGCACCTGACCACAGAAAGACATTGACCTTCATACTGTCTTCTCTGCACTCTGCTGGTCCATTGTAGAGTTATCTGGGGTGTGGGAACATGCCTACTTGCGCCATCCCAGGGCTCAAATTACACTCACTACACTTCTGTCCTCCCTGTTCTGTCCACACAGGCATGCTCCATTCCTGACTTTGCCCAGCACATTGTACTATTATTGCTGTAACAGCGTGCCTCAGACCTTTTCCGATCTAAGACGGCTCTTTCCAGTCTGTTACAATGTACATGTAACTCATGGAGGAAAAATACAAAGGCCTGTTACAGTCCCTCACTCTCCTTTGTGAACATGCTCTAGTATCCACCTTCTATGAAGGTGGGGACAGGAAGTGTCTGGAAGGAGAGAAGGTTGGTTTGTTCAGCAGCACAGACACTCAAAGGAGAGGGAAGGTGTTGCTGTTTCGACTTTCTGTGGGTTGTGAGCATATTCCCAGCCTCTCTGCACATTCGACTAAGTCCCCTGATCTCAAGGTGGAAGTGAAATGTTTTGCCCTGTAATAATGCCAACACTGTCGTATGCATTAGTGGAACGAGCTGCAATAGAGCTCTGGGACACAGGGGGAGGAGGATAAAAACCTTTCATCCTATTAGGAGCTGTGAGGTTCCGAGAGCAGATCATTGATAGCATTGCGTGTAGCTTATCTTCCTCCTCCTCGTCATCGTCAACAGAGGCAGAGCGGCTGGCAGCTAAGTGGTGGTAGTTAATAGTTACTGCTCAAAGAAAATAGTGAAAGAGGAGCATAAGAAGAGAGAACTTGGTTCTGTGGGAAAGCTCAAAAGGACACGTTCAGCAAAGACAAAAGGAGTTGAATCCTGTCCTCTTCATGAGGGCACAAACTGCTGTGTGAGTAGGTAGGAAAGATGAGTTTCTTACAGAAAAACATGCTCCGCCAAACACAGGCCAGCTTTTGACTGTGCGTGGGCTGTGTTCCCAGTGCACAAATATCATGTCATGGCAATGGAGAAAGGTCCCAGTGCCAGCCTGCAGTAGGTGAGTATGCTTTTCAGCAAAACTCCATGGGAATTCATGGCTCCAGCTAGCTTCCCTCCTTCACCATGCTCAAATCAATGCTGTGGCCTCTTTTCCACTCTGATACCTGTGCCAGATGCATCTGAGCAGGAAACAGTCTGGTCCCCAGCTCTGTCTGGCGCTGCAAACATGCGCGGTACAGGTCTACCTCTAAGGAAGCACAAGGCAGAAGGCAGCTATGTCTTGCACTCAACAGGCAGGTCTGTGCTGAGCGCGCCCACAGAATCTGCGGTCCCCTTGACTTAGGCAAATGGCAAACATGCTTTTGCTGGGGTGTGTGTCTGTCTGTGCGCACGTGCGTGTGCGCACGAGAACTTACCTGTGCAAATTCAGAGGCCCTAATAAAGCATGGCCACCACTGTGGATCAGTCCCTGGGGTAAGGAGGGTTTAGCTGAGATTTCTGCTCTTTCAGCTGCATTAAGTCCCAATATGAACAGTAAAGCCAAATCCCCTATAAACTTTAGGGCTTGATCTGCCTGGTAAATTCTTAATTGCTTATTTGCCAAGGGGAATAAAACTGAACATGCTGTTTGAGAACTAGCTCAAATGCCTTCTTGCATGTAAGGAATTTAGATTCACTGATGACATGAGGTGGTTTGGTACTTGGGAATTCATTTAGTTTCCTGGGAAGGGCTTTATTCATTGTAAGTTCTTGCTTCCAAGCCAAGAAAACAGCCCAGGGAGTTCTTGGAGTACTTTGAGAGTCCAGTTTATGCTTTTTTTTCTAATAGCAACATTACGAGCAAGCAGCATGGCCAATAAAAACTATCCTCACTTGTGAGCAAAACTGCTCTTGGCTAGTCAAACACAATCTTTTTGCTTTTGGTCTCAGTTTGCAAGCCCAGGGGAGTATTTTGAAAACTTCCTCTGCGAAACACAGAGTAAATGTAAATAAGATTCCCCCCTCCACTCCATTTCCACTAAGATAACAAAAGTTTAACTGCATTAAGGAAACCTATAGTAAGCTGTACCTGTTGATCACAATTATCCAACAATGAAATTTTGTGGTAGATTTTTTTCTACAAAAACCTGGCTTGTCTGTTATCTTCAGTTATTTCCCAGGATATTACTTCAAGGTTTTCTTGGTTGTTTTTTAACAAAGCAGAACAACTAAAGCACTTACTGTTATCATGCTTGTGTCCTGGATAGATAATTCTGAACACATAGTCTGTAGCACTGTCTTCAACTGGCACTTCCTCTAGGTCCACTGATCTGTTGCTGTTCCGTTTTCGAAGCTTTGGAAATACTTTACCCTACAGAAAATAATGATCCCATACATTCAGCTACCAAAGAATAACAGAAATAGAGCAGAACAAACTAAGAGCTTTAGACTTTTCGCATCTTAAAGCCTTAAAATTTAACTTTCAATTTTGGGGGGGGGGTGGAATCAGCCCTACAACAGCAAGCCAGCACATCCGATAGCATCAGATATACAAGGTGGTTTAGGTGTACTTAATACATTTTTTCTGTGTACTTGAAGCACAACTTTTCTTGTAATCCATGGGAATTTGGTGCCAGCTCCTTTAATAACCCAAGTCTCTGATAACATGTATGACCCAGTCCATGTGAGGCTCAGTTCCTATCGTTTGGGTGCATATTTTGATACAATAGGAGATTCCAGTTCATAGCTCAATGCAGCAATAAGACTATAAACAATTTTTACGGACTATCTTTAAAACAATCAAGTTGGACTAAATAGAGTTATTTTTCATTCCATCTTGGTTTCCAGCTGCTTTATAGTAGTACCTGGACACTGTGTGGCAGAATACTTTTCCCACAAGGACATTAAGATCAGCCTTACCCCAAGCAGCTCATCAGAAAAGGTAGTACCTTGCCCTGTTGGGACCAGAGTGGTGGTTCCAGCTGTCCACGAGGCAGAAGGCCATTTTCCAGACAGGAAAGGAATGCAAGAAGGTGACCTCCTTGTGGGAAGTGCAGTGGAGGTCTCTGAGTTCCATCCTGACTCACCAAGACTAACGTCCCTCTGCTTTCTGCTGCAAAGGAGGACAAGGGGAGTCCACACTGTTACATCAGAATGTCTATTTGTTGCTTTTACCTTCTAAATTAAGTTTTATTTGTGACTGTCTCTAAGCAGATTAAAAAAAACATTGTAAATCACAGGGTAATCTAGGGATGACCTCAGTCCTTTAGTCTTAAAAAAGCTCAGATATGAACAAACTATGACAGGCCTCATGCAGAAACATTTAAAGTGATTATGGATACTAATATATAAATARTAAAGGAGGAAGTACACTAAGTCTCTGGCATATGACACAAGTTGATAGAGGACACACAATTTAGAATAAAACCTAATTTAATGGATATAGCCAGAGGAAGTCAGCTTTATTCTTGTGAGAATCAACGAGTCACATTCTCTGTTGTAAATTCTTTTCATCCACCTTCAGGGTCACTAGAAAACAAGCACAAATAAGGAAACCCACTGTGGGCTCTGGATGTACTTTTAAGCATAATAATCTGCATCTTGAGTGCAATTTTCAAAAGCACATAAGTGAATTAGGTTCTTAATTGCCTTTTCCAAAAGTGAATGAATGAAGAACATAACTCACCAGAGTGCTTTTGAAAGTTTTACCTGTGATCTTTACACCCCTCTGCCATCTACAGCCATGTGGGTAAAGGGGAGACCTTTCAAAAGCAGGACGTATTCCATAGCATGGTCGTGTCAGTTCCAGTCTGGTAGCAAGGTGCTGTGGCAAGACCACCAAGTGTCTGTTGTCTTGGGCAAACAACAAAAATCGTGTTGTGTGCATGTCTGGCACCTGTTTCAGAAACAGCCTYCTCAATGAAGTAAAGCAAAGGCTGTCATGTTACACATCTGCCATCTAATTCCCCTTTCTCTAAGGAACTGCCGTGAAGCAGAATGGTGACACATCTGTCCAGTCAGTGAAATTCTGGACAGACACAAAGTGTCCTGGGGAAGCTGATCCAAGTGAGGCAGATGGACCTGAACTAATGTTGCAGTTGTCATCCTCTACCAGCTAGGATTCTAGGTTTTAACACTCATGCCCACTCGTCTCAGCTGGCATGGTAAAACTAGTTAAAAGTGATAACACACAAGTCATTGAAGGAGGAAGAGAGATCATCTTCTTCAGAGATTTTGGTGGCTCTCCCACATACGTATTTTAAAGCAATATGTATAGACTGTCTTTAAAACAGGCTCTTAGTTCAAAATGTCCTTTAGTCCAACTGTGGCCATTCTGTAATTCAGATCTGACTCCAGATAAAATTTCTAAAAGTTCACTGTCTTTGCTCCATGATTTTGATTTAAGGCTTGTGGTGAGAAAAGTAGTGGGAGAGATGTTTTGTCCCAGATCCTTCTCCCTACATTAAGAATGGGCTACTCAGAGGTCAGAGGCCTCGTTTTTCAGAGCTCCTGAGCACCTACAATTTATACCAAATGAGCAGGGCAAGAGTCTGTTGTAACAGAGGGTGGCTCAGTCTACAGGTTGATTATACCACTGCAGACAAGGTCGACAGACCTCGTTTTTTTCCTCTTTCTCTTTTTGTATAGTGGTAATTTGGTGGAGGCTCATGGTTATAGATCCAAAGCTTCTATGTTTGACACCTTCTTGCTGACAGTTTCCCAGAAGTGCTGTTTTGCATAGATGCTTCGTAAAAAACAAAGCCATAGGGCCRTACTGAACATAGAAAGCAAGAGACAACTGGAGCAGCGTTATGCAGAGAAGTTCTTATTAGGTCTTTCAGTGAAGACATCTGAAGAAGAAAAATACTCCACTTCCTTTGCAATAAACCCCTAACAGACACCATATAAAACAGTTGCAGCATCACCAGCATTAACATTCATCTGGCAGAAATGGGGTCTTGGGGGCACCCCCATGAGAAGAAGGTTTATGCTTACGTTGTTGATGGCAGTGAATGCAGACGATCTGGCTGAGTGGCACTATTAACGCGTAGTCCCAGTAAACACTAATAGGGAAGGAAAAAAGTGCAGGAGACTTTTTTTTCCACATTCAGGAGTGCCTGTGATTCCAACCACCCGGTAAAAAGACTCTGCTAAATTAATAACTGCTTATTAAATTTGGCCAATTAAGGGAAATTAATAATGAAGTAAAAGGCAAAGGAACTAGTTTTCCACAGTGGATACAGCTGGCACCAGCCTTTTCATAATCCCTTTCTCTCTCCCATCCCTCTCTTCCCTTCCCTGCCTCCCCATCCAGGTTACAACAATGTTCTGGCTAAGATTGAAATGCCTAAGGCACAGAATTCGTGATGGTCTTGTAGCTGGGATTCAGGACAGCCAGGTTCAGTTTTGTCTTCCACATGTGATTTACGAACAACAGCATGTAAATCCATTGGGGCCCAAGCTTACACAGATGAAATACTGGAAACAGATCTCAACCCTTCTGAGAACAACCTTGACTGGATTCATCACTAAATCCAAAGGTTGAGGGCTTCATTAAAGTTTTATTTAAAAAAAAAAAAATACAGACAAAGTTTTAAGAAAAGACTAGGAATGGATTAAGCATTGGAGAGCACTACTCTGGGGCTGAAGGATGCATTCCCTGAGGAGAGGTTACACCTGCTTGGTACAAGGCTTCACCTGCCTTTCCACTGAAGCGGAATGCTAGATTAGATGAATAACTGATCTAATGAGAGAGAATGACATTGCAGGCATCACTTCTTGAGGTTGAAATTAGCCATGCTTGCAAAGTGATTTGTGATATAATTTGGGGGAGAGGGGGTTATCAGTGGGAATATTTCCATCCTAAGTGATTTTTGAAAAGTTCATTAGACTGTTACCATGTTACTTAATTTCATGTTTTATCACAGTAGCTAAGATCCAGAGGTCCCCTGTAGGGTCCCAATTCATTCCCCTCAATTCCAGCGATTATGTATTTAAATTCCATTGAGGGCTTGCATCTGGATCTTGGCTACACCTACACTTCTTTCCTACTCTGTCATTTTGACACAAAATGCATTACAGGACCTGGGAAAGTCACTTCATCCATGGTAAAACAGGAACAGAACCCAAACTGCCTGACACCAACTTCTGCATTATTCAGTAGCCCTTCAGTTAAATCAATCTGGTTACACTTATGTCATATTGCCAAGGATACAAGAAACAACACTGAAAATGCTTCCCGTCTTTTCCCAAAAGGAATGGCTACCTTTTCTCCAGCTCTGAATCTCCAAGGGTTCCGTTCATCAGCTGATTTGGAGTCCATTTTAATGTCAAACTATCTGCTGACTGATGAAGGGAGAGATACCCAGGAATTGCCTCCAAGTCATCTTTCTATTCACAGAAACAACACACAGAAAGCCAAGGTGACTCAAATGCACACACATCCTCTTTTCTTTCCCTCCTCTTGTTATCGACCCTTTGATGATTCATCTAGTTCCAAGATCTTACTTCCAGCTCCCTCAGTGTTGCACACTCCATCAGCCCAATAGGTTTGACTGTAATCAGTACATGCCGGACTTCCTATTTTTATTTGGTCCAATCATATTTTGACTTCCAGGTCCTTTACACCTCCATCAACTGTGCCTTTAAGTYGTGCAAGAAACCTATTTTCAAATGAATGCAGCTAACAGGATTTAGCATGACATATTAATAGTGATAGGCCACTGAAGTTTGCTCACATAACTAGAGTGAAGTAAAAGCCCTCTTTAGAGGCAAATTGAGTAACTTACACTGAAGTAAAAACTATCAACCTTGTTCTCAGTAGATGTTACATTAAGATCTTTAAACCTTTTTGGCAGTGAAGATGAAGCCTCATTCACAAATTTAGGAAAGAGGGTTATACCCAATCACATACACAACAGCAGAGAAAGGCAGGGGAAACTCGGTCCACTCTGTGCATCACTGCCCACCCTGTTCTGCTAATAGCCAGATGACACAAGTTTCTGTGAGTATCAATTCAGTTCCCTTCAGGATTACAAGATGCCCTCCTAGCAGACAGGATGCAACTGTAGACTCCCACAAACAGGCAGAAAGTGTTCTGCTGTTGTAACTTAATTTTTCTAAGACTTACAGGAAGCATACGAGCAAGGTCTCAGAGGGCAGAGGGGGCAACTATAATCATCATGTTCCAGCCTACCTATGCCYCAAACGTTCCAGAGCAGTGCATTTTCCAGGAACTGCTGAGGGAAACCTTATCACCAGAAACACTGCTATTTAATATAGTTATTAGAAGGAGATAAAAAAATATAGTACAGTCACTGGGTTTATGAAATAAAGTTCAGTATGTCTATACCTAACTATAGGTCCACTCCACAGTTCACACTGGTTGGGCAGTAAAAACATTCATCTCATCTTAATCTACCTCAGGATTCTGAAGTCAAGGGGGAAGGTAGCACAGTCCTGAGGATGAGACATTGAGCCAATACTTGATAAACCTAAGTTATATTCTTACCTACACCACTGTCTTCTCAAATCAGTCAGGCAGCAGCTGTGTATATTGACATGACACTCAGTGTACTTACTGGCTGGACCAAGACATTGTTTTTCCCATACAAGAGGTGTGTTCGGGAATTCTGGTGTAAAGACTCCACATATTCTCTTGCCGAAGCAGCAAAGCGATCCTCCGATGTGCTCCCGCTTGAATGCCGTTTCCGGATCTAGCGCACACACACATATACACAAAAGCAGTCACTCTCAAGGCAGATCAGGTAGAACTAGAATGACAGTACCAGTAGGCCGATAAAAGAGGAATAGTTTCACTTAGACCAATCTCCATAGTATACCTTTTTTCTGGAGCCAAGAGACCTTGCAGAGAAATGACTTGGGCTCTTCTTTACCTCTGGCTGAGGCAGCCCATAATTTCTTGTGAACTACCTAGTCGATGCACAAGTGTCAAAAGACACAGAATTTAGTCCTGGATCTCAAACTTTTCTAAATAGAGATAAAGGGGATGTCTGGGTCTAAATGGACTTCTAATCTGTGCCACGGACGCATTACAGAAGAGAAAAGAAAGGATGTTCTAAATTCAGATCTCCTCCCTTCAGGGTTGTTTCTATTGTCAATCTGCACCTGTAACTAAGAAATAGCTACACAGCAAATACCTACTCCCAGGGCTGGGCGCTTTGAAGGAGAGTCTGGGCGGCCATGAACTCCATGAATCCGGTGTCGCTGAACAAGCTCATCTGCTGAAGGGTCTGTCCAGTAGTGATCAGTTGTTTTTAGCTTGGTGTATTCCAGTGCACATGGTCCAACTAAGAAAACAGTCCAGGAGTAAAACCTTGCAAGTCTGTTCACAAACATATTTACTCCTATCCTGCAGGCCAAGTACTGAAAGTGAGATTTTCTTCTCAAGCCAGGTGAACATTAGTGGTCACTTAGTGATCATTCCATAATAAAGAGAATAAATTATAACATATCAGGTCCTATTATCTAGGACTGTATAAAAATATTGCAAGAGAATACAATACCATGTAACTGCAATACTAGTAGTTCCAACCTGCAGTTGCAGAGTACCACAGCTAGCAAGCATTCTGTAAAAAACATTTACATTCTATTCTCTGATCTAACCAATAATTAATAATAAAAACAAATCATTGGTCTCCATTTGTCTTGTAAGAAACCTCCCAAAATCTCCTGTATTGCTCTATTATACATGGTCAAACTATTTAATACAGAGCTAAAAGTCACCTTTCATAACACTGTCCTACCACAAAACATTTCAAGAAATAATTTCTTCAGCACAACAAGAAGTAACACTGCAAGAACTTACCTAAGAGAGAAGCAAGTATCGGGCCACAAACAGGATCTGCCAGTAAAGCTTCTTTTTCATAATATTTACTAGGAATAAAAGATTAGAGCCCAGTTAAGAGCACTAGCTGTTATTTTTAAAAGCTCTTATATCTCCTAGTAGCATTAATTTCAAAAACTAGGAGCCTTAACTTCAAAAATATCACACATTACTGCTTACCAGAAAATATGCCACAAGATGACAAAAGAGGTAAGGACAGAGAAGCCATACATGCTGCTTTCTCTATTAACCTGATAATTATTCCTTCAGCACTTGCTGCTGTCCCCCTGGTAGTCTAGTGGAAATCAACTGTGTAAGCAGGAGGTAAGCATGAGTACGAAGTCATATTCCAGATCAGACTTGCGATATAATAAAAACTGAGACCAAACACTTATTTCAAGAGCAAATTCAGACAATACAAAAGGGAAGATTTAAGAGTTTAAGGGCTTAAGACTTTTAACAAGGCTGAAATTCATATGTAGGCTGTACATCTGTAGTGCTGTGTACAAGCTGAAGCAGAATGTATTTTCCAAGCTTGGTTTTAATTAGAGTTCTAATACAATACAAATTCCAGCAATAGAATTTAGCTGTGATTATCAAATACACTTTCTCACAAACAATATAACAAAACCGGGTACCTAAACCACCAGAGATGGGACGAAAGAGATCCAAAACCCTCATGTTTCCTGAACTTGACAGGTAGAGTCAAGGATTACCTGGAAATCACCAATGCATGCATCTCTTCTAAAAGTATTCTCTAATGGAGCTTGTCTAGCTCATGTACTGATCTCCGAAGAAGAAATGTTGTGCTGGGTTTGCATGGAAAGTGAGAAGTCCTTAATCATCTTTGTGGCCCTTCACAACAACTAGTTCAACAAACATACAATCTGGACTTCTATACTTAATAAAATGACCACCTCCCCTACTTTTGATCCATATTCTGCCACTGATCAACTGTGTCATCTCAGGCAAGTCATTTTATCTTAGTATGTTCATTCTGTCTCATCTATTTTTGACACCGAGCTCTTCAGAGGCAGGAGCTTGCCTTTTGCTAAATGTGTTTACCCACTATATTTGATTTGGGGCTTTGGGCACTAATGCAATATGGAGACAAATAATAAATCTCTACAAGCAATTTTGCCAGTTTTCTACAGAGACCAAGAGATCCACACGTTTTTAAACATCTCTTCCATTTGTGCGGAATATTCTTGAAACACTGTCAAAAACAATGAAATACAACAAATAATAGCTCTTGTTACGACCTCAAAGCCTTCCCATCACAGCAGGCAAAGCTGACTTACAAAAACCACAGAGTGAAAAATCAAACACTCAAATTTCTTGAACTGTCATTATCCTCTGCTGTCTCTTCCACTAGATGGGGCTCAAACTCTAAACCATCTTCCTAAAGAACAGAAGGGCTGAAGGACTTAAACATGGAGCATTGAAGCAGTAATGTCACAAAGATGCATGAGAACAAGCCATTTGAAAAAGGTACGTTTTATTCAGTGGAAGTCAGGTTCTCAAAATCAGACAACTACAATTAAGGACCTGGCCCCAACTCATTTGCATGAATGGAGAAGCCAGTGAAATGAACATCTACAATACATAGAAATGAATGCATAGTAATTCATRGTAATGAATGCATAGTAATTGAGACCTAACTCTCTTGTCACATCTCCAGCTGAATTATGTGGAAAAAGAAATTTTAAAATCCTTGTATCCATGTATGAGAAGATATAGTGATACACTGGGCTGAAACGCCTTCATTAACTATATCTATTGGACACAGCCATCCTTCTTACTGTCTCTTCTGCACACAGCTCTTTAAACAAGTTGGGGCTAGATATCCCAGAGGAACAGTTTTCTCTGAACACCACAAAGACTTTTCTTCCATTCTCTTTTCTTTTTTAATTGCAAGATAGATCATGAAAATAAAGCTGATGACAAGGAAAACAATATGGCAAACTTAGAAAATACTGCAAGAATAAGCTCCTCTGCTTGAACTCTCTTCCCTGTTCAGACCCATGGGCTTTGCACAGCCAAAATGTGTCCCCTGGTGCAGAACAACTTATAAGAGGAGAACCACTTGCAGCACTGGAAGTAAGCTGCAATGTCAGTGGGTAAAAAAGTACTTTTCTGTGACCAGCCCAAACCAAACTTCAGGATTTCTACCTTTCCCTTCTTATGGGAAATTGTCCCCAGTGTGCCCCCTAATTCTTCTTTATCACTTACGAGAAGGCAGAAAGGCACAAAGGGTAGTTAAGAAGAACCTCTTGGGAAAACAAAACTAACACTGGACAGTAGGAAGGGACGATAGAATAGAAAGGACTTCTTTTCCTGTTAGAGAGTCCCTGGGGATTATATCCATAAAGCACTGAAACTCTTCTCTGCTCTTGCAAGGGAAGAATCGCTTTACACAAAGCTTTTATTTTCTAAAAAGGAAACAGGAGTCAAAGAACCTTTCTGCACAACCCGAAGGTTTACATCCATTAGCTCTTCCTGTTCTAACCTCCTTTTCCCCTCCTTTCAGCTACAAGGAGCGCCTTCTTTCCTGACATGCTATAGTTCCAAAGAATTGTTTTCAAGTGAATGTAAGTGAATTAAGTACTCATGATCTATTAGAAGACTAAGTTTCTGTCCCATTAGAATGTAGGCACCTAATATCTACCGAAACCAAGTGGAATTAAGTGTCTAAGTGAGTGTAAAGGTTCAGGGCTTCACATGCTCCTGAATGCATTACCTGTTATGGTAGCATTGTTCAATATTTTGCCTACTTTAGAAAAAATAAGTTAAGAAAAGGCTTTAATAAACTGCAAGGTAATTTTTCCTTTTTAGCTGATTTCTGGAAAGCAGTTCAGCTGTTAACACTTTTTGTAAGTCTGAAACACTCTCAATGATTCAAAACAGATGTACAATTTTTTTTTTGTAAATGACTGTCTGTTTCTCCTCCTACCAGATCTATTCAGTATCACTTAAGTTTGCAAACAACTTTTGATGAAACTCCTTGTTGCAGAAACCTGAACACTTCGGTCCAACAATTCTCTGTACTCTTGACTCTTTCCTTACCTGCAGTTATCAACAATATACTGCACAATTTTGTCGAGGACTTTCTCAATCAAGGCTGTTCGAACCCATATGTGTTTGATAGCTTGAGGTGTCAGGGCAGGTGTTTTGCTTGTGGTTGATCCCTGCCTCTTGAGGGATTCTTGCCCATTTGGCTGATTTTTCCTAAAAAAGGAGACAAAGTGAAAGCTGTCAGAGTTCAGACTCTCTTCTCACAGGAACCCCTCCAGTGAAAGACTGTGTGGAGAGGTGTTGGAATACACAACATGTATGTGACAAAAGTATAACTGTATACTAGCTAACTATATTACTCACTGTAGCACTCACCACCACCAAGACATCTGAGTTTTAGTCCATCATCAGAGATTTTCTGAAAATCATGGCTCTAACTAATGATTTAGAATGGCTCAGTTCCGGATTATGAATCAAGTACATCTGTAAAGACCATCTAATTCACAGACAGATGCTATCCATCTCAAAAACAAGCAAACAAGCAAACAAAAGAATAGGCATATATTAGGTATCTCAGGTTAGGTAGTCACCTACTAAGGTGGCCAAAAATATCTTGTYACTTTTGGAACTTTAGGAAAAGCCCAACATCTGAGCTCCTCCCAAACTCCCATCTACTAGACTGAAATGAATAGGCAGAAAATCCATCTCAGACTATGGGCCCCCAAAAGAATAAAAACACAGGAAAATGCAAAGTTTTCTGCAAAGACAGAAAATAAGTTCCCCTGGAGGAGCTGAAGTTTGCTTCTTATCAAATAAAGCTTCACTCTTAGCTGGGAAATCTGCAGGGAGGATGGTAAGATTCTCATCTCCCAGCTTTCTCTTGTATCTTTGAGCTGAAACTAGCCACAGTCTCGGGGGGAACACAGCTGCTCCAGCATGAGATATTTCCACTGAGACCAGAAGCACGGAGTAGAATTTGAGATAACACAGGCAGAGCTGTTCCAGGGAGCTCCTGTTACATGATCATCAGGCAGTCCTTGGGACCAAGCCCATCTCTTGATTCTCTCTATAAAGCACCATGTATATCTATAGCACATTCTGCGCTAGTAYTTGGCAGTGAAATCCTGTCTCTTACCACCTACAGGATGAAAACAAGACAGCTAAGAGACAAGCAGTATCAAGCTGAGAAACTAAAACTATACTAATTGAGCATCCAAAGCCAGCTGGGGGCTTCCATACAGCCAAGACCCCCTGCCTGTTCCTACAGTATAAGCCAGCACAGTAATAGGCCCATTTCAGAAATGGGGAGCTCAACATTGCCTTTTAGTGACAGGATGGTAAGCTGGCTATAAAAATCAGAATTACTTGCCAAGTGCGGCTGTAAACAAGAATGCAGGGACTGTTCAGCAAGGTGGTCTCTGAACCATGTGGTCTCTGAACCATGTTTCTTTGGAGTTATCTGCTGCCAAGCAAATCTACTTGACCCCAGTGAGTCCAATGAAATCTGTTCACGGGAGCCTCTCTTCCCTGCCTACAGCAGTGAAATGGCTAAGGCATTTTCTCAGTGTCCTGGTAGCATACTGAATACTTTTCAGGCTGGACAGAATCTGAAGAATTCAGATGCGACAGACATGCTGCTTTCCTTACGATAGCTGACTGCAAGGTGCAAATGCCATGGGAAGCTTCTTACCAGCACTAGGCCACAGAACAAAAAATACCGTGGAAGCCCTTACAGCTGCAAACTCAAACTGCAGGGCACACCAACTACGTGGTACGAAGAGAGAAACAGGGTTCAATTTGCTGTGATCAGCTGTGGTTCTGGTGCCATATTCCACATTGTATCTTCACCAGCCATGATGTTCACCCTAATTCTAGGCATGCACTACACATGCACAGAGTACTACCTGCCAGAGGACCTTTCATCTGTGTTGCCAGCTGGAGAGGGTAGGGCAGCCTTGAATGACACCCCAGTGTGTAATGTCAACCTTGGTTCCACCAGAAGGGAAAATACTTCAGATGTGTGTGTGGTGCACTTGAACACACACTGCAAAACTATGAGCATAGAAGCAAGGCGAATTCACACAAGAAGAAACCCTTCTGCAGACTAAATTGCTAATGTGGGTGCACCCACAGAGTAATCCTCAACTTGTAGGATTTAAGGCTGTAAGCTATAAAAATTGCATTCTCAAAATTCTCCAGTAAATTCCATATCTRTTCTAAAAATTATCAGTCAGGCTCTTACATACGTAACCACTTTCCGTCTCTTGCATTTTCTGATTTTCTTTAACAGATACAAGTCAAAACTAACCTTGTACAAAGAAGTTGCACACGCTGCAGAATTGTCCTTTCATCCATGCCTGGTGCAAAAAATGTAGGCAAAGGAAAGTCAGTGCAACTCATCTGTTAATCAGAGAGATAATCTGGGAAATTGATTTATAACAAAAATGTTCATTGCAAGGGCTAAAAGCTGTTGCCACAAAAACTGCTGCATCACTTGAAGCCCACTGCTTACTGACAAGGCTGTACATTTGTTTCTTGGAGACCAGATACAACAGAGAGAGCAGTTTAACTGTAATAGCTGTATTCAGTCCAGACAACAGAAATCCAGATACGCTTGACAGAAGTTAATGCCTTTAACTTGTTTGTAGGGGGCTAGGGAATTGGAGAAGCACCAGAGGCAAAACAGGATAACAGCGTGTTGGCACAAAACCTAAGGTGAAAGTTATGGATATCTGAGGCATCCATTTGAATAGCAGTGGGTGAAGACATTGCAGCTGCAAGACTAACTGTGGTCACAGCAAACAAGGAAGGACTCAAGGGTCAAAACATAAGCCATGAGCTTGAAAAGGAGCCTAGATAATCTCCAGAGAGCATGAATCCAGGCTCCCAATTATGCAAAAGTAGCGAGGAAGCTAAAGTAAAGGAACGCACACACACCTGCACATACTTTTACCTACACCTGTGCATTTCTTGTATTATTAAGCAAAGAGTAGTCTTGTTTTACACTCCTGTGCCAAACGAGCGTGCTACCCTGAAGGGGACATCTTCAAGGGGTGACTATAGGTAACAAACAAGAACTGTCAAAGGGAGGTGAGGGACAATGGCATGGTGTGTCTCAGGCATGCTGTGGGAAGCTGATTTTCCACATACACAGCATGGTATTTCTCTTTGTAGACCCCAATATGCTATGCTTCCTGCCACGCTACAGCACAACTTCGTGTAGTTGAAGCTGCCATTTGCATCATGTCAGGGAGCAGTTTTGTGCCTCCTCAGGAGAAYGCTCTTGCTCTTCTCCATGCTGAAGGTTCTGCCACGGGGAACATTTACCTCTCATCCATTGGATACTGGTGGTCAAAATATATTTTCATACAGAGAGCAATACTCCCTTCACTTCTTTGGTGGCAGAGTGTCATGGGACCAGCTCATGACACGTTCATTGCTTTGCAGACAATTACCGACTTTCCTGACCCAGACATTTGTACACTACTAACATGGTCACCGCCATCCACCAGGTCAGTACTAGCCTGGATTCAATCATGAATCAAAAAAAATCATGAATCATTCAATCACGAATCCAAAATAAAATTCACCCTAGAAATTGTTGATCCAAGAAAAAAAAAATTGTTATCCAGTTACAAGCCAAATTACTGACTGCTACTGTTGAGATAATTAATGATCTGGATAGATTTGGAACCAGGGACTGATTTTTGGAGTTGAATGTGCTGTCTAGAGCTTTCCGGTTTCTAAAAGGTGACCCACAAAAAGAAAAATGCGTTTGTGCTCTGCTTTGCTTTTTCCTGCTGCCTAGCAAAGGAGCTGAAACGTGAGCTTGTGTTCCCTTCCTCCCTCCCTGCCAGTTTTGCCTGCAGCATCAGTTATGTAAGACAAGATGACAACACTGTCATATATAGAATACCTACCATGCAGCAACAAGTCACAAATGCACAATTTTAAAAGCTGTTACCGGCTACACACAGCCTGCTGCGGCAGCCCTGGTGGGCACTGCCCCATATCCTCTCCTCCTCCACTTCACGTATCTACGGCATATCACGTGGTGACGTTGTGCCAGCCCTGCCTCAGCCTGTGACAGCGTCTTCTGACGGGTCCATACTCCTGCAYCAGGTAACGTAATGCAGGCGCAGGGGAAAGGCACACTGTAGAGCTGAGCACTGCGAGAGCTTCCTACTTCTGCACGATAATGAAGGTTTGCTTTGGCTCTCCATCTCACTATGTGGGGCTGGCAGTGAAAAACTAACGTTCTTAGCCTCTCTCCCAGCAAATTTTCCCCTTAAAATAGCAGAAAAGAAGGTTCAGTTTTGTTGTAATGAGAAGAGTAACCCTGACCTCTCTAACAAACTAATCTACTGCAGAAAACCCATGCTCTCAAATGATCCTCTTCTTTGACAGCACTCAGGTCCCCTGTCACAAAAGTATTCGATTACAAGGACAAAATACAATTGTTGGGCACAGTCTTGACTGAAGTCTGTATTTCTGCTCTGCATTTACACAGTCCCTAGTCTTCCATTAGGCCATGACAGACTCCCACAAGGCAACACACACATGCAGCGATAATCCCAGCTCAAGAAATACACATGACAACACTGGCATCAGAGGAATTCAAATGCGTTTAATTGTATCCTAAACAGAGGCTTTCTTAAGCCACAGCCTCAGGAATAATTAGATTGCTGCAGCGATTTTGCCCGATTTTATACATTCAATGACATGAGTCTGCCCCTGCAGTATTTCCTAATAGACTCTCTTTGCTTTGCATACTTTCTACAGCACTTAAAATTTGTGGTTGGTAGTGGTTGGTAATAGTAGAGAAATACACAACATTTTCCCAAGGAAATCAGAGAATTTAAGTTCATCTGCTCTGCTTTATTAGAGGATACAGCCAAAGGTCTCTGATGTTTAGAACAGGGTTCAGGTGGGCTCCTAACTGAGGGGCAAAGCTGGTGAATTTTCAGTAGAAAGCATCCTTCTTCACAATATTTATCTAACATTAATAAAGTCCCAGTCTAAAGCAGYTGGCACACAATTTAAACAAAAATCAAAAATAGGTCTTTGCCTGTTAAAATTAGGTAAAATTATGTTAATTAAATGAAGTCTAAGATAAGTACTAGAAAATTACACAGAAATACAAGTGCTAATTTAAACAAATGTCAGTAATTGAAGACTTCAATACAACACAAATGTGAAGTCACACTTACTTGACAAAGCCCTTGATAAAGCAAGTTAATCAAGAGGCCAAAAGTTCCTACAAGGTACAAAGGCTTCTTAAGGCTTAGCAGCCACATTGGGCTACATTCTGTCCAAACAGAAGAAAATATGCTCCTGCCCTGACTGAGTTTACAGTAGAAGACACTCATCCCACAAGCTCACGCACTGTGATTCAGTCAGCAGAACCACATGAGAAGTTTTTACTTGCACTGCTCAAGGCTAGCAAGAAGTTTAGGACTTTCAACAGTCTCATATCCTTGACTCCAACATGAATTCAGCGTGTATTTAACTGCTTTCCTATAATCAGTCTCTCACTGTTGTTCTCCTCCTCTTGATTTCATCCTTCCTCCTATCATTCATTGTCTCCATTAATTTAACTATTTCTATCATAATACCCTCAAATCAAATCTTCTGCTACTGGTTCGGCAAGCAGCACTCCAACATGGCCAGTTATTACTCACTTTTGATGCTTTGTATGGCCTGGAGACCCTCATCCTTTACACTATAAGAAGCAAAACAGAACACTAAAGACCCAGTTTACAACCTCTGCCCCTTTGCTAACTGTCAGCTTGATGAAATCAGTCACAGAACTATTCTTCCTTGCAGCTTCTGACAGACAGACACCAAGCAGTCAAAGTTTTAAAAAATTCAGCTAAAAATACTCTGTCCATTTACCAAGCAGTCTCTGTATCCCCTTCATACTGCACACATATTGTATGAATTTTGCTGATAAACAGACTTCAGCCTCACCTGCTTTCCACCTGCTGCTGCAGTTCCTGCACTTTCTTGCATATATCTCCAGCTATTGCATACGTCTTGCCAATTTTGGTGAACAGCGCAGCTACCTTGTCAGTCCGCAAGAAGCCGGCAGCCCTGCGTTTCAGCATGTGCAGGAGACATGCTTCCACAACACCTGCAAGAAAGGGAAGGAGATAAAGTTATTGGCACTGCTGTTCTTCAGTCTTCTCTTTGCTGAATGCCACCTGCTGACATCCACTGATCAGGTCTGGAAACAAAGAAGACGGAGAGACTGAGAGAGAGACACCAGGTCTCAAAATCAGACAATACAGGTATGTGTCTAATCTGCGACAAAGCACTTTGAAATTTACAGATAAAGTCAGTTCATAAATGAACCAAAGGACTGAAGTATTTCATTCTCCTTTGGCAAGGGGAAGAGTATGGAAAAAAAAAAAAAGCATGAGCCACATATAAACATTACTATCATTTTGGTTAACATGCTAGGGAAGGAACTCAGATACAATGAGACTATGGGATACATGGAAACCTATAGGACAGACATGACTACAGTTTAGGAGACCTAAAGCTGCTTTCATAATGTATTTCACTGTTTAAAATGGCATGTTCAAGACAAAACCACAAAGAGCTTCAAGAGTACTGTTGCCTACAGATCTCTCATTAATGAGTGCCCCACTTACTTAGTGACTAATAAAATACTTGGAGAAATGAGAAGGCTGGGGAAGGAGAAAGAGGAGTATAAGAATCAAACACAGAGCAACATTTTCTTCAGAACAGATATAGCCCACAAGCATCTGAATCCAGTTAGGTCATTTCCCCTCTAGTCTCCTGAGCTCCAAAACAAGTCTCATTGAGGAAAGTGGACTGAGAGTTGACTGGGTGGAGGAGGGAAGACTGGTTGATTTATTATGTTTTAATAGAAGGGAACATGCATCAAACACAGCAGCAAGACAGCTGGCTGAAAAAATAAGCTTTTCTCAGTATTGGGAAAACGCTGATGCCTTCCTCTCACCTAGATTATGGGAAAGACACATTTTCTTCCCAGTGAAAACAGATGAGATAGGAGATTTTAACATCAGCCCACTCATTCCTCCCTCTCTCTCTCAGGTGAGGAACAAACAGATGAACAACACTGACATTAAATGTCACCACTGGACATTTCAGTTCACCCTTCACTGATGAGCAGTTCACAGCTTGCAGTTGCTTCAGGCTGTCTGCATATTCACACCTTTCTCAGTTACTCTGGGATTGTCACCTCACACACAATTACAAACAGCTGGACCTGTACCAATTTCATACATAGAATGGGGTCAGCTATTTTCCAGCTACGGCTTGTGATTAAAATCAATCTGTAGCCAATTCAGGGGTCAGGATGAGGACATACTAACCCACATCTGTATTCCCTGGTTCTGCTTGAGTTCTTCTGAAGTGTTTGGTGCAGACTCCACCAGATTTAGGAAATGAGCTGCACTGAAGGCCCACCCCATCCTCTCACATAGACTTTCTGACTTGAAATACTTAAAAACACCTTAACTTTAGTTCAGTTGTGGGCATCCAAGTTCCATCGTAGGAGATTCTCCAAGCACCAGGGAAAAACTCCTAGAACAATGACTTGTTCAAGTTTTTGCATCAGTTACAAAGATCTCTAGAGTAAGGTGCCCATGTGCCAAATGACTCTGCATCTTGACATGGTAGGATGTAGAGTCTGGAGAAGAAGCAGGAACCTGTCAGCTTGAAGGAAAAAATGCCACTGGCTACTGGATATTTTAAAGAATTGGTTGCGACTCAGACATCTCTTGGCCTTGTACCCGATAAGCAGCTACAGAACAAAGTGACAGTCTTCAGAAAAAGATGGCATCACCTGTGACAGATGTGAAGTTACCCTGCAATCATTTATGAATATGAAAGATGACTAGGTAATTAGGACATCGGCTGGACTAAAACTGTAGGGGCTACTGGACAACAAAGAGGAAACAGAATAATTATATTTGAGAAGACAATCCACTCCCCAAAGCACTGGAGATCACTACAAGACAATAAAGTCACAAAACTTGATAAGATAAGCTCACCTTCCAACATCAGTCTAGCCCATCAGTCTAGCTTTGGGCAGCAACATCAAAAGGCTTAGGAAGTGAGAAGAAAAGGTAATAAAACTACAGCCTGAGAGGGCATAGAGCTGCAGTCAGATCTACAGCTGCAGCAGATCTGCCCATGAGGTTCATTTGGCAAATCTTACTGTAGCATACTCTGATGGTCATCGGCAAAACAGCRAACTATAAAGAGCACACTTGCTTTATTTCAGTCTTGCAAGACCGTGCAACAGAAATCTAACCAGTTCTCATGTAAACTGCTGCAGGAGAAAGAAATAGGACAAGTATCCTGGAATGAAAACAAAATAAAGAACAAGCCTTCCCCATCTACCAGTTTTTAAATCTAGATTGCAGATGACTCATCCAGTCAACACTGTCCATTAAAAAGGTATGAAGGGGAACAGACCTATTCATGCATAGGAAAACAAAACGAAACATTGTCTGCAGGGTGTGCGCTCTCACTGAAATCTATTCAAGCAGGCCACTCCTCACAGAGGAGTTTGAGCTCAGTGTATGAGCAATGCTCTCCTGTGTTTAATGATAGCAGGCACTCCTGTAGTAAACTGCAGTTAACACTGCCACATTAAATTATCATTACAAGTAACAAATGGCTTTCCATCTGCTCTGATATACATTGCAACCCTCTTAACTTTTGGCAGCTAAGAGGAAAGAAAGCAGTATTTTGCTGCACTTTAAGCACAGTCCTGTCAGGTACTGAGCACTTCCAGAAGACTCCCTCCTCCTTATTGTACTAAATGGCCTCCAGTCCCATGGCACAAGAAAGCTTACGTCTGAAACAGACCTATCTTCCCTGTTCAGTCCCTGAAACCAACTCAGTCCCAGGCAAGACTTAGCGGCACGTAGAAACACCTCCTGCCTTTAGCTAGTCTAGAAGCTACAGCAGTCAGGGGGAATCACAGGATCTGTTTGCACTGAGCAGCCTTAGCAAAAATGCCCCCTTAATTTTCAGCACTGCTGCCCTATTTCTTTGTTCTGTAAGACTGAAGAACTACCTGCTGAATGAACAAAAACATTAAGAGGAGCATTTATGACGCATTAATAACGTCACATTTTGTGTCTTATCACTCTGGAAAGAAAGAAATCTCTGGCTTCCTGTTAACATATCCCTGACTATACAAATTAACCTAATGCATGTTCTGAAAGCACAACCACTTGCTCGTAGAGTGTAGAAAAAAGCACTAAAAAAACAAATGGAAAATGTGTTGCAGGATAACCACACCACTATTTTGTTTTCAACTGTGAAGGCAGATGTTTTTAAGCTAAGTAATATTGGATAAAATCTGAGAGAAGATTGACTTTCCATGGAAAGACCCAGTTTTCCTATAAAACAGCAGAGTAACAGTGGAGTTCAATACTGGTGGTTTGGGGATTTTTGGATTGTTCATTTTTAACAATTTTTATTGAGATATGACTAACCTGAGTGAGCAAACATAAATCCTGTAATTCTATAGCCTGAATTCATGCTCTGTAAAATGGAGATTACAACATTGTCTCTTCTTCATCCTAGTCCTTGCTTTTACACTTTTTTTTTTTTTACACTTCATAGCCACTGCCTCTGAAAAAAGTGCCATTCTCCTTCCTCTGTGATCCCACAGATAGCTGCTTACTACTCTCCAGTTTCACTTTAAACTGCACTGACAAACTGTTCTTCAAGAAGACACATAGATTTAAAATTTAAAAATACTGGTTATTACCTTCTGTATAAGAGTAAGGTCCCATTGTATCAAGCACTGCATAAACACATACTGAAACATAGTCAAACATGTACACAGCTCAAGACAGATAAAAGGTTGAAGAAAACATGTATAAATTTACCCCACTTTTTGCAGTGAGGGAATAGCATTCTTGAATACTTAAGTGGCTTCCCCTCAGGAACCGAACAAATACTTAGTTCCATGCCTATCCCCTTTTTAATGCAGTAACAGACCATCTCGAAATTTTTAGTTTCCTTCCAACTGTGCTACCCTTCCTCCAGTCTCCTCAGAACAAGCTTGACAAGAAATAAATACRAAGGCTGGAACTTGTAGAGGATCAAGGCCCTTATCAGCATTTTATCTGTAAGCAGATGCATCTGGAAACAAGAGACAGGATGATTTAAAAAGCAAGCATCTTCATAAAGAACTTTCTGAACCAGAAGAAAGCAGCATGGCACACTAGCTGGGAAGAAACTTGAACATTCATTTGCAACCCCCCTCCCCTCCACTCACAGCTCTGATAAACTGCCCAGCTGAGTAGAGGTCTACAGAGAGAAGCAAAAGCCTGTGAGGAGCATGAAAGCAAGGCAGACAACAGCGAGATGGAAAGAGGAAGCAGCTGAATAGAGGAGCTGGAAAGAAGAAACTAGCCCATATTAGAAGGCTCTGGGGGAAAAGGACAAGACAGTTTTGCAGCCATCACAGACAGACCAAAGGAGGACAGCAAACGGACGTTTAGATCCACCATTACAAGCATGTTTCCAGTGTCCCCACCTCAAGCAGTAAGTTCCCAGTAACAGCTGTGCAGACTACTTCTTCCCTTCCCTACACATAGGAGCACAGATCAAGTCGTGCCACCTTCCTGTTTCCATTTCCATCCTTGCTGTTTACTGGCCAAGGAGCATGTCAGAGTGGAAAGTACAGCTGAGCTATATGATGTTCAATTCTTGCTCACTAGGCTATTATTTTATTTCTAATAAAGGACACTGACTTAAGGCTTACTCTTCAGCCTTTCCTTTTGTGGGACAAGAAGTCACCGTGTTTCTCTTCTCCTTCCCCAATCCATCATATCCCAAAGAAGAGAACATCAATAACCTCTCTATGATTAGGGTTTTGGTGGAGCTAGCCCTGAACTACACTGGAAGAACTGTCTCAGCATTTCTTATTGCTGTTTGCAGGAGGGCCCTGTTCGAGGCCAAACCCGGAGGAATCCTAGTCCAGGAGGAGCAAAAACCAAAGACCTACTGGGATATTGCATAGCAACAAAGGAGCAGTGCAAATGGTCTCAGCTTTTGCAGACTTACTCTTTGTCTCTAGGACACGAGCTTGATTGCATCAAACAAGGCTACCGGGCAGCAAGTCTGACACTAGCTCCCACACTGGGATATTCGCCAACCAGAACTACTGACTCAGAAGACAACCACCCCCTTGCTTTACACCCATATTATGTGCAAAAGCATATTGGCAGCACTATTCCCTGAAAGAAGGACCATGAAAAACAGGCACAGCCCTACTTCACCCCTCTCAGCAATCAGCTTATACCAGGAAACATCTGCTGCAATCAAAGGGCATCCGTAGGTGGCAAAGGCAAAGCCTGTTTGCCTGAGGTCTGGCACAAGTGGGAGCCCAGTGCTGATGGCATCTGCAAGCAAGGCTGTTTCTACTCAAAGGAAGAAGGAGCATCTGTGCATCTGCTACAGAAGCAGCAGCGGGGGCGAGCACTGTTTGGTTGCCCAGGGGGTTTTGCGAGGCATGGGAAGAACAATGAGTGATGACAGCGTAGGGATGTTCTTCACGGCACAGCCGTAGATCCAGTCTAGCAACCATCATGAAAACTCTTAACCCAGCTAGTGTTTCGCTCTGTCTTTCAATTAAAAATAAAGAAAAGGGAAAAAAATAAAAGCAGCATTCCGGATGCCTGAAGCAATGCAGTAATAATTGGTTCCAAATCTTAAATGAAGCAACCTGCCTTTAAAAATAACTGCAAAGAAGTGCATTGCTGTTGCTTAGGAAACAGGCTCTCTCCCCACAACACTATCTTTTTTTTCTTTCTCTAAGACAATAAAATATTAATGAAACAAATTTAGTGAAAAGCACAGCAGGCACAGTTTTAATTATTAATAAATGTGGCAGCTGCCATGGAGGGTAATTTCCACAGTGACTGTCCCTAAAGCCCCAATATCTAATTATTCCATTGTGACATTTCTCATCACAAGAACTTGGTATGACATCAGTATGCAACTGACTGTAAGGAGAAAAGACACTGGAATTAGCCACTGGATTGCCAGTTCTCAAAATATATGTTCAACAAGAGAGGTTAATGCACCGTGTCCAGTTCTATCTGTAAGCTGTCCCGAGATCTCTGTCCAAGTTCTAGTCCCAGTCGCTACCTGGGCGACCTTCAAGTCACTTCATTCTCCTCTACTTCACGCATAGATTGAGGCTAACAGTACTGTCTTTCTCCCAGTTTTCTTTTAGGACTCCTCTATACAAGGGAATTATTTCAGAGGGCTAATTGATTCCAGAGGAGCTTTAAATTCACACCTGACTTGATCTGAATCAGCTTTCAAAGAGAGAGGCTTTTATTCAGTTAAAACTATGAAACTGTGGTAACAGCTCCACAGGTGTGCCCAGATTCTATAGGAGCAGGCATCATGCAAGTATTCCATTTCTTTTTCTCCYTTTTCTCCTTTTTTATTTTAAATCAACCACAAAAATTAGACTTCTATTTTCTATCCATTTGATTGAAAAAGCAAAAACTCACTTTCTGCAGTGAAATCAATCAGCATTTTCAAAGTCTTCTTCCTGAAAACCTCCACTTCTCCCTGAGAAAATCTCTCCTTCCTTGTGCAGGAAGGCCTCCACAAATCCATTGCTTTACAATTAGGCTGTTTACACTTCTTGCATTCTGTTAATTTGCAAGGGAATTAACATTGTTTCTCGGCCAGCTCTTGGATTTAAATCAATTGTTTGTGGCAAGTTCTTGGCATTCATCTTGTGGGAACAGGTGGAAACAAACTGAACTCATTTATACCTTGGATGTAACATACCCTCTTCCTATTGTTCTATTGGATGGTGTCAGAAATGACAAGAAATGTTAACTGAATATACAAAAGGATATTGTGCACACATACACTTCCATTCTCCATTTCCATTTCTGTATTGCATAAGCATACATTTTCAACCAGTGAAAATCAATACAGATTATGCCTTACAACCACATTCGGAGACACACACACAGAAAACCCAACCACTATGCAATGGAGACAACTTCAGGAATCCACGGTAGAGCCAGGGCAACAAATTTTTTTATGTTGACAGAGAACCTTTTTGGGGGAAGAGGGCTGGAGGGTTAGGTAAATCAAGCTTATGCAAACACACTTTTCTTCATTTTTCAGAAACCAAAACCAGATCACCTCCCTGGAGGAACGGGCTGGAGAAAACAGAGCTCAGATTGCTGCCTAAAAAGACAAGAGGAGGAACATTTCAGGTGATATAGTTAGAAGAACCTTTGTGACAGGAAAATAAAGTTATTTATTTTAAAGGAAAGGAAACATTTTTCCCTTTGTGGAATCTGATACGCTTAAAAGACACAGAAAAAGAAAAAGATGAAGATTTGACTGTTTCTGGAGGAACTAGTAGCATCACAGAGACATCAACAGGTAATTTTGTGGGTACACACATACACAGATTTTTTTATTTATATGTCTGCATGTACACAGACAAATAACTATTGTAAAGTTTTCAAGCATAGCACAATGTGATCTTGAGCCTGCCTCCAGTCACTATAGTCACAAAAACATATATATACAAAAATTGACCACACAAAGATGCAGATCTTCATTATGTCCAGACTGCAGATGCAGCACTGCACTCAGAATGAATCAATACAGTTAATGAAACTTTTAGTTTAACCACTTCAGGTAATTCCCTTATATCACTCAGCTGACAGCAGTCATCTAAAAACTCATTAATTCCAGTCAGTTTTCAGGAACATCCCCTGCAGTATCCACTGCTGCATTTAATTAAATGCAGATATGGTTATTGATTTGCAGTCCAAATAATCACTGTCCCCAACAAGTTTAGAAAAATGCCACATTTTTATAATTTCAAAAAGGCTACTTCTTGCAGGGCCAGAGGAACAGCTGCAGTTTTCTCCGTTTTTGCCTTTATCAAAATCTTGACATGGCTTAATGGAGTGTGGAATAACAGAGCTCTAGGGATGGGGCAGGAAGGGTGGTAAGCAGAGAAAAGGCGGCCTGTGGAAGGATTATTTATAGGATTTTTTTTTAGCAGGCGAAATTTTCTTTAGACAGGAAGAAGCACTGCAGCTAAATACCTTGTCTTTATGGAAACTGTGCACAGGGAATAGAATTCATGAGGCCRAAGTGTGGAAAATAAGAATGAGTGAAAGGAGGAAGAAGATAAAGACAAGCAATCAGATGTTCACAATCTCCAGCTGTTGCTGCTTTACCTAGCTAATCACAGATCTGCCCATCTTGAAACCAATCTTATCACCAAGCTATAGCATGCCAAGTCATTGAGAAATGCCTACTGAAAAGGTAAGATACACAGCTGTACCTGTATACTAGCTAGGAACTGAATGACTGCAGAGGAGATATCCAAATTTGCTCCTTTATCCAAAGGGTATTGCTGCTGTGTGTATTTTATAGAAGAGGGAGAGACTGAAAATAAAGTGTGTGCATAAATCTCAATCCCCATTTAACRTCCTATCTTCAAATACCAACAATTACAGACTCCCCAGATATAGCCGCAATGCAAACAAGGGACTTCACATGACAAAACCAGGCAGGCTCATGGGACGCTATGCAAGGATAATGAGGGAAGAGCTGTGTTACAGCCTAACACCTCACTTCCACCAGCCTCACCTGATCTTCAGTACATTATTCATCACATCCAAGCCTGCAACAACCAGCACAACTGAGGTTAGAGGATTCCTCCACATGTCAGAACAAAAAAAACACTAAAAGTGGGTCATTTTGAACTAATGCCTTCTTCAAACATTGGTGCTGTGATTTAAATATCATAGAACGGGGTATGAATGACATAAAGATACGTGCAATCATTTCTTAATTTTCGGGGTGGGGGGGAATACACCCTTAGAGACTAAATGATGATGCCCCTATATCCAAAAAGCCAAACAGCATTGAAAACTGAAGCTGGTTTAGTCCCTTTTCACTTTATGAGGAGACCATTGGTATGACATTTTAACACGGTTTACATCCTTACTAGCTTTCTAGGACAGATAAGTTTTTTTTGTTCTGTACTTGTCCCATACATGCACATGAAGTTCTTGGACTGACAGGGGCTCCTAGTTGTTACTAGCAGAAGAAATAAACCATGAACTCACATATGGTAACAGAGAGTCCTTGTGTTAAAGAGCTTACAATCTAAATGGGCAGCCTAGCAAAGGCACAGAAGATATGTCATTTCAGCAATACAAAAGCACAGAAAGGAAGCAATTTTCTCAAAGGCCACCTAGTAAATCTGAAGCAGAGCTTAAAACTAAACCAAAATCTCCCAGATCCCTAATTCGGTGCTCTAATTGTTCATCTCACAGATCTCAGTAAGATACTTCAGTGGAGACTCTTCAAAGCCATCCATAAAAAATAAGTAGGCCTTGCTACACCCTGCTAAGCTCAGTAGATATTACAACCATTCTACACATGTCCAAGCCAGATTTGACAACCAGCTCCTGCTTTCTCACAGGCTGTGCCCGCCTGGGCTGTAAGCAGCACAAGCCATGCAACCCCCAAAGATAATTGGAAAACTTGACTGAAAAGTTCCACTAGTAAAAGTCAGACAACAATCTGCACCCAAGACACACGCGCACCTATCTTCCACGGTAATAGAAACTTCCACCTCCAGGCCTGTGCACCTTACCAGTTGTTTGTAGCTACGAGGTCAATAGTTGGAAGCTCTGTTATTAAATGGCATTTGCATTACAACAGCACAGGGTGTTTACACTCAAGATAGATGCTTTATTATAGTGGCTATGATGAAGATACCTAGTAAAAGCACATGCCACTTTACAGTCTAAATAGATCAGACAAATAACGAAAAGGAAATGAAACAAAGGTACAGAAACATGAAGTAATTTATAGATAATATACAGGTAAATTCTGAGGAGAGGAGAGGTTTCCAAATTACTTGTCCAATGCCCAAATCATCAGACACACTGCTAGACTTGTGAACTCATTCTGAGACAGCAATTATTTTCTGGATCCTCTCTCTGGACTGATATCCACTGGAAACATATCCCAACCTGACCAAACGAAGACCAAGCACATTACAGTCAAGCCCACAGGAACAAGGAGGGAGACAAGTTACTGAAATGGTGCTTAGTTAATTTTCAAGTTTAGGGAAGTCCCCCCAGAAAAGACTATTACAATACATTCAAATTGTTAATTCATCCAGGATGTTAAATACCATAGCCAACTAGCTATTTCAGGTACTCAGACAGCCCCATGGCTATAGCATCTGAACATGCCACAGTCCCTCATATATTCAGCCTCATATGTTCCTTCATAGTATGATTTTGGGGATGGAGCACAGGGGCTGGAAAAGAGAAGCAAGTTTAATTGACTCAAGACATTCAGGAAGCTGTAGCACTGCAAGAAATCAAGGCCGTAATTCCCAAGTTCTGTTGCCAAACAATGAATCAACATCCCTCCCTAAGGACTAAGGAATGCCATCCTTCTCTGTGCAACTATAACCTTACCTTTGTAACTATAACACTTGTTACTCTGATATCGTCCCTCAATACAACATGATAGGCTCTTTTGCTGCTGAAGTCTCTTGATTCCTGATAGTGATATGTCTCTCCAGGGAGAAAGCATTCTTTTATTGTAGAATAACAAGCATCTTGCAAGCTTGGGATCCTAAGCATCCATTTCRGATCACTTCTGGCCAATTTCATCACTTAATTTTAGCCACAGCGTGGCAACTACTAGAATCTGGCTACTTTAATAATCAGTTCCATTTTGCCTAGTGGACAAAGTTCTGTACTATCCCTCCTTGCCCTTCTTGGTTTAGAAAGGGCCTTGAGAAGTCTTTTGAATGATAATAAACATTTATGAAACAGTACAGTACGCAAGAAGGGAATGATCTCRTTAATAGAGATGACCTGCTCACACATGAGGCTGCCAGCTGGGACTAAGAAAAAACTGCTGCTAAGTGATGGTAATGCAGAATTATGAAAAGAATTGACCACTTAGAAAAGCTGAGTAAAGAAACCTCTTGCAGGCATACAACACATTCTTCAGCAAGAAGAATTAACCCTGGGCAAACACTGAGCTCATTTATAACTACAGGTGCTGGAACATACTGAATGCAAAGATGCTTCATTCTTCCCTGTGTCTGTCTCAGGTCTTGCACTAAGGCTGAGCCCACACGAGATCTCAGGGAGAAGAAAGAGATAGGGAGTCAGTTCTCTGTGGAGGCAGTCACATAGACTGTAAACTGTCTAGGGCTTAGGTTGGTCTCACAGTTTGTATATACCTAGTACCAGAGGCCCTTAGCCTGTGACTGGTCTTGTCCCACTACAAGTGGAAAATAACACTCTTCTGTACAACCCAACCACTGTTCAGCTTTGATCACTGCAGCCTCACAAATAAACAGGATGAGTGTCGATCCTCACAGCAGAAGCACCGGAGGCCCAAACATAATGAGCAACTTGCCATCTCTCACAGTGTTTACAATACTGCCAGCAACCAAACACAGACCCAAACCCTAGCCAGTCCACTCAGGGGCACTTCAGAGCTAGACTGTAAACCTCTTTTTGCATTTGGTAGCATCCACCAGTCTAACCACAAATTGTTTGGACCATCATAAGCCTAGACGTGTTGACTAGAACACATGAAGAAAGTCTTCAAGCCCTTTCAAAATAATCATACTGCACTGCTTCAAGAAGAACCTCCTACTTAAAACAACAAGCTTCTGTTGTTCCTTTCCCACAATCCATGTGTTAGAAACTATTAACTCTGGTCCCCATCATTTACCCAACATACAGTCTTCTAGGCATTCACACTCCTAAATATGGTTCAACTTCTTTTGCTTAGTCTTAACCTTTTGTCTGACCGGGAGACTCCTTTCTGAAAAGGGTTCAAACTCCATAGTCAAAGGTCATGAATTCCTAACATCTAAGGGTTATCAGGAAAAAAAAAAAAAAAAGAAAGGTCAGGAACATAAAGTTTGCATTGCCTCAGCCATAGATACGTTACCTTCCTAAAGACCTCATTGTGGAGTATCTGTATTTCAAATTGTGCCCATTGCCTATTGTTCTTTCACCAGGTACCACTCAGAAGAGTCTGGCTCCATTTTCTTTGCCTGTGCACCACTCCCCCCCCCCCCAAGTATTTAYACACACAGTTAAGATCCCCCCCCCCCAGCCCCAGCCTTCTTTTCCTGAGGTTAAATAATTCCAGCTCCCTCAGCTTCTCCACATATGATAGATGCTCCAGGCTCTTAATCATCCTCTTGGCCCTTTGCTGGACCCATGCCCATGTCTTTCACGCACTGAAAAGCCCAGAACTGGACACAGTACTCCAGATGTGGTCTCATCAGTGCTGAACAGAGGGGGAGAATCACCTCCCTTGACCTGCTGGCAACACTTCTTCACTACCAGGGTGGAAAGGAATGGGTCCTTTAGGCCATCAATAAATTTGCACTCAGTAACTACTGGAAAAAAAACCTTTTTGTTTCACATTGGAAGGTTTCATTTGAAAGAAGAATCACTGTTAAATAAATGCTGAAGACTTTATAAAAGAGTGGTTTAATTTTAMAACTCTACCTATAATTAACTGGATGATTTGGATCAGTATCAGGAGAAAGTACCTTTCTCACCTGGAAGCAGGGTAAAACCCAGCAGCAGTTAGTGGGAACTGAACATCTGAGGCTCTGTGGTTAAATGTGTAAGCTGACCTGGACTCAAACTGCTTGTGTTTTGCTCTRCCACACAGCCTGGGTGCAGACATCATCTTTTCAATAAATCCCTGGGATAAAAGATATCTAAATGGATGATTCCCACTTCTAAAGATAGCTCTGGCTGGGAAGCATCAGGGTGGGAAGCTGGTTACTGTTCTTCTTTAAAACCTTGGCCATTAAGCTACAAGGATCTCAATACCCTTCAGAAAATGGAAGAGTTTCCATTAAACTCTATTAAGGGTAAATCAAAATAACAGAGGTTTCTCTAAATAATTGAGTATGATGCAATTTGATGGCCCAAGGTTAAAGTAAAATGTTTAGCAGAGTGGTCTAAAAAGCCTGAGAGATGATATTTCATTTCTTAAGCTAAAAACACGTGCAGTTCACAAGCTRTTTCAGATTTCACACTAGAGCTAATATTCACTGGGGTTTTTTTCCCCCTCTGTATCACTCTGCTCATTACTTAAAAGCAGCCATCTTTGGTGTGCAATCAAAAAGCTTTTAAACTTGTGTTAAAAAGAAAATTTGCCTCTCCTCCAATTACAATAATCTCTGGCACTCCCTTTGGACTAATGTGTTTATGAAGTGAGGTAGAATCTCTAAACTATTGTATAAGCATTGTTCATCACTGAAAATGTTCCATTTGTTTCCAAACAGGAGTAGTAATCTAGAGAGGTTCATATTATGTTTATTAGGGACCTTCATTTCTGTAGTTAATTAACTGAATTTTTTTTTAATACAAAATGCCAAGGTTAAATAGCCAAAAGAATTAAAATAATAAAATGCCTGTCTGGACAATGATTATTTACATCTATTTTCACAAAAGTTACATTTCTGTGAGCTAAGAAAAAAAAGAAAGAGGGGAAATGGACCTCTTAAAAGCATAAAGCATCTCTTCCTAATGAGCCTGATTTTCAGAGGAACACCTGCAACTCCCACTGAAATTGATGGGAACAGCTTGTTCTGTGGACATTCAGAACCTTCAAAAACACGGTCCAGACTAACTCCAAATCAATTTCCTGTGCTTTTCATTAAACTTCTGTAAATATTTTGTTGATATACTTTAAACAGGAGGGACAGAAAGGGTTTCTATCAGGAACTTATTTCTCACCTTAAAAACAAACAAAGAGGAGCTTCCCACATTGCTGCATTCCATGATTTTACTGCAAGTCTGTGGATTTTTGATATTCTTCTGAAAGCCTTAGCATCTTGAGGCATGCCACAGGATAAGAATGTCACCATTTAAGAAATAGATTTCTATTCCTCATAGTTGATTTTATTTTACTGTCATGAACTTTAATCCAATCTTGTGATTTAGGGCCATGAAGGAAAAGATTTCTGACTCATGATTTTTCATTGCTTGGGGCAGGCAATCGTGACGTTTGGTGACTCTGATAATTGCTTGGATTTCAGGTCCTGAATGAGAAAAAACAGAACACAAGCTCCAGAATCATACAGTCATTGGTTCCTAATTAGATCTTCTCTTTCAAACACAATTAACTTTGTGCAAAAGGGTGTAACAAGTCATCATAAAACCAATAAAGAAAACAGTCCCACAACTAAGCACATTTTGTTGTTAACCCTTACRTAAGCAAGCAGCTTAGATTCCTAACTAGCACTCCCAGGCACTTCTGCAACTCAAGCAAGCTCTCCCAGAAATATCCCAAATATCTGGTCAGGAGGGATCACCAGCCAGATTAACATTCAAAGGCTTCCTGGCTTTCCACTGCCAGCTTTGACAGAGACATTCTGCAAGACTTCAGCTGAAGATATTTGACTTTATTCCTACAAACATTCACACAGACCCTGAAACTTAGGCACTTAACTAATCCCAGGCTAAGCATGTGGTRAGGTGCCCCAGAAGATTCAGCCATACAATTGCTTCCTGGTTTTTGCTATCTCCAAAATGGATGGAATACTCACCTGCTATGCAAAGCTGAGGTGACACCTAATTAAAACTGGAAAATAACCGTTAAATTGTTTGACAGAAAGTGCAATCTTAATTAACAAATGTGTTTTGCARATCAATTGTACGCTGTAAAAAGATTCAGGAACCATTCTGTTTCTCAAAATTTGCCAGGCCTTTCAGTGTGAATAGTCATTGACCGATACAGAGCTGTACCAACTAACATTTTCCCTCTACTCATTCTCAAAGAAGGAAGCATCTTACACTGACAATTATCCAAGCCTAGGTGCTCCAGGGCTATGTGAAAGGAAACTGCAATGGATGGATATAGAACCTCCATTTCAGGTCTCCTCTTGAGTGCGGAATCAAAGTCTAAAGCACAGCAGTTTCAAAAGCACTTGTTTGTGATATTTTTCCTCCCCTTTCCTCAGGAGGACAATAAATGCTCAGGCAGTTCTGATCTRCCCAGACACCCTAGGAACTTGAAAGCAACAGCTGAACACACAACATGAGATACTCCCTGACAAGACAGACCGGGCATTAACAGTTCAAACACACTTATTGCACCTGGTCAACAACTCTTTTAAATCAGATAAAAAAGTTCTTCATAAAGTCACTCTGAAAGAAAAGCAACATGACTTCTGATCTCACACCTYGAAAACCACCACACAGTCTAACATCACTAGCATTAAGTCCACAGAGTACATGAGTATCCTGACTGTGACCACTGGAATACTGTATGTATTATGTATTACGTGCACAGATTAAAACGGGCAAAATGGGTATTTTTATTGCTCTACTTGAAGGATACAAAATTGTTCAACAGCAACCAGCTAAGGAATATTTCACAGAAAAGGCCATTTTCATCCTCAGTCTGGAGTCCAGCTCTGACATTACAACAACCCGCCCAGAATCAAGAGCATACACCAGCCTGGCCACACTGAAAGAAATGCAGAGAAGCTGAAGGAGCTACTTCACATCTTAGATCAGGTATATGAGAGAAATTACACTGAGGAGAAGAATTATGATAACATTCAGCTATTACCTGCCCCATATGCCTACAGATCTGGAAAAAATTCACAAAGGAAAGCACATTTTCTGCAAGGCTGGTTAGGTGAATGCATACCACTGTAAAGCTGCCTCATAGCCCTCTTCACCCCATCCAGCTCCTCCCTCAGGCTCCTCCGCTACAGTATATAACGTCTATCAAAGATTTTGCAGGCAGCTGTTCCCACACTTCAAGCAGTCTCATCAATGGCGTAGTGATCGCAGGTAATACACATTCATGTCTAGGCAAAAGCAGACCTGGTATCTCGGGCCACCTGCCTTCACTATTGTTTGTCCCCACAAAAGAGCCACACTGCATCCAGGTGCTCTCCCCTAACTTCTCAACATCATCTGCTCCATGCAAGAGTAAAAATGAGGATATTCAAACATATGGCATAAGCAGTAACCGAATGTTGCCCTGCTTGTGCAAAAGTTTAACCATTAACACACAATATTGACAGCTATCTAGCTAAAGGAATYGTTATGACATTTTTCCTCTGAATCACCTTCTCATCTGCATGGGCTCTCTTTTGTTATTGATTTAATTTGTTTTCATGCCATTTCTCTACCTATTCTGTTGCAAATTTGCCAGCTATTACAACATTTAATTAAGGGAATTTAAAGATTTAAACCAAGTTAGACTTTCTTGGAAGAGCATCATGTATAAGAAACAAAAAATTAAAGCTACAATTCTTCAAAATGTTCTAATAATAAAATAACACTGGCTTTTTGCAAATACCCACAGAAGCAATGTCACCTAGGTTTAGTGAGGAGGGGAGAAATAACAGAGAAGCACTTGTGTAGGAATTGGGGAAACAAACTTTGCAGAGAAGAAACAGTTTCCCCTCTTGATAAAGAAGAGGGACTGACTGAGTAAAGACTGGAAAGATCTGTAACAGCTAGAGTCTTACCAGCTTGAAAAAATTCATTTTAACACATATAAGTACAGAAGCAACCTTTCTCCAGGATAACATGCATTAATACAAGGCAATGGGCTTAAAGCAAACCTGCAAAAAGCAAAATGGCAATGGATGTCAAGCAAAAAGGTTTGTCTTGTCTTTAATGTGTCGAGATAAGCTATTTAAAGTGCATCTCTCACTCTAACAGGTTTCTACCAGGGACAGAAATCAGTTAACAGTGTTAGTGGTGGACAACTTTAAACAAGCAGAGCTACTGTGCTCCCTCTAGGCTGTATTTGTTCTACATGCTACTAAATAGTGCAATTTCACCAAAGAGAAGAGAGTACTTTATACAGGTTGCGTTTCAAAAGGTATTACCACATGTGACACTTAATGCCTTTTATTTATCTTGTGTAAATGGCCTGTTACAGTTCAGAACACTTCTGAAGTTCAATTTTTAAGTATTTCTTGAACTCAGGAACTTCTTTAATAGTACTATGGTGTGGAATATTCATTTATACTCAGACAGCTAAACATGGCATTTCTTGTCTGAAGAAATGTGCTTCTCCCTTGCCTGTTAGGAAGCATTTATGAAGAAATGCACAGCTAGATTTTTCAGAGAAAAAGCCATCTGAAAAAACAGAGAAGACTGGACTGGCAGTAAGGCAAGTCAGTATTCAATTCTTGTTCAGGCAAGCGTCTGTTTACTTGGAGACGGTAGATGTCAGCTCAGAGGGCTTAGGCCATCTTTCCAACGTATTAGACAGTGGAGAAATAAAACTGTTCCAAGGACTGATTACTAATATGAATTCATTATATCATAAGCTCCCACCAGTGCAGTGATCACATCCTCCTCTTGTTTAAAGGGCTGCACATATGACTAAATGGAGTCACGGCTACCCCTTCATTCAACAACCAGGTCTGTCTCTGCAATCTGTTATCAAACTGTATTGCCTTTCCAAATGCATTACTGGACAGATCATGACACGGATTTTGTTCTTCTTTTTTTAGAGCTGTGATATTTAAATACAGCATTACCCAGCAAGAACAGTAATTTGCTTCGGTTACTAAGAGAAGAAAAGCAATATGCATAATGGAACAGAGGTATGGAAATGGAAACAACAAAACCCAAGGTTAATGCCATTAAATCAGGACAGGCTTGCTCRCTAGGCTGAGCAAGCCAAGCTCTCTAGTTTCTTCTCATCAGACAGGCTCTCTTTTCTTCTCTGCACAGAGAACTTGGAATGGACCAGCATATGAAACTGCAGGTTCTACAGCAAGTATTTTCTACAGAACTATCAAATTGGAACAATAACTTAGCATTCAGAAATAGCAAATTTACTGCTTAGGTTTAAGGAGGGGAAAATGTTTCTGTTCAGTAAGCCTGCTCTAGATAAAACACACAGATTTAGAACAGACTTGGAAGGCAAAGATAATTAACACATACTGAGGTAAAGAAAGATAAAGACTTCCAAAGGCCCCTAAAGTGAAGGACTAAGAACATGAGAACTGCAGCTGATGTCAGACCTATATGAGGGGGGGTAAATCAAATAATAATGTTAATAACTGGAAGCGGCAAGAAACAGCACAAATCCAGCCTCAAAGTATCAAGTAAATAACAAGAAGATAGGAGCTCTGCTGTATTTTTTGAGGGAAGAGCAACAATGTTTTAAAGAATTTGAGATCGGCTTATTTGCTTTCTGGTTTATAAGTGGTTAAGTCACACTTGCATCAAACTTAAAAAAAAAAGAAATCACAACGGTTCTCTACAGCCTATAAGAGAAGGCTATAAACCTCTTTTCAAATAAAAGCTGAGATTCTCATATGAACACATGGCTCCATATACTTGGAATTTTTCATTAAATAAGGTAACAGCATTTGTGCTCTGGGACCACAAATTCATAGTTTGATTTCATCTTTGATTATGAAGTTCAGCAAACAGCCTCTGTGCACAGCCCGAACCCTTCTGGTGTGAGCATGCACTTCAAATGAGCCTCTCCTCCCTTAACGCTTTCTTTGGGAGAGGCAAGAGTATAAAATATTTGAGCATCTGTGCCATCATAATCGGTCTGAACAGAAAGGACTGGGATCTCACTATGAACAGGAATAAATGATGCAAATCAGACAGGCACTGGGATCTGCAGACCTTCCTTTCTTTGACAGTAGAAAACCTCAGTATGATACAACCAGAGAAAGCGGCTTGAAACATCAGACCAAAACCCATTGCATACTCCAGGCTGAAAAGTGGGTCGGGTTCACCTGAGTTCAAGGTCAGCTGCTCAAGGAGAACTGCACTGTTACTGGCAGACAGGCAGTTAACAACAGGAGGTGTCCTGAGAGCGCTTAGAAACATGCGGTGAAAAATTCTGAGGCTCTCTAGACCAAATAAAGCTTCTTCCTGCAGTGCACTGAAGAGAGCTACTTTTGTGCAACACTTTCTATCAGCAACCAGGCGAAGAAATTGGGTGCTCTGTTGCAATACAATATATTTTACACAGCAGCACAGCAAGGGTGGGGGCAGGAGCACGCCAGGAAGGATAACGACACATAACACTGTGAGTAGTCCCCGTCCCGCAGGGATGAGGGGCCTCCTTCTGAAGCCGGGCAGGGGCTGCAGTTCACTGGGTCACACTTCAGTACTCTAAGCAGCGAGCTGTATCACACCGATCAGTTTGGCTCCGAGGTTCACCACACACACAGCAGGCACAGCTACCAGCAGTATACGTGCTGCAGCTACCACCTTCCCTCCAGCATAAGGGGCTCAAAAGGGAAATCAGCACCAAGCGCTAACGTTGGGGAAAAGGAAGAGACAAGGCTGCTGCCCGTGCCATAAGCCCATCCATTTCCCAGCGCAGTCTCCTCCAACACGGCTCCTGTGCAAACTCAGACGGGTTCTGAACGAGGTCCAACGGCGCAATTCCCAGGGACAGYGACAGAAACCCCCCACTCTCTCTTCTCCATTCCCATCCAAAGGGGCAAGTCTCAGAGGCTGGTGCAATGCACACCCGTAATCTTGTAATCCTCAAAGAGGGTTTTAAAAGAAGCCTCAAGCACAGCATTAAATACTGTTCTACAATTCAAAATCAGAACTGGCCTTTTCAATTCAACCACAAAGGGATTCCGTACTTTTTACTTAATGGGTTTAATTACTGGTAGAAAGTTTATTATTCAGGCAAAAAATAGCTTTGCAGGCAGCTCAACCCATCTCTAATTTGAATAAAAATCTCATTGAAAAGCCAAGTTCTGTGTTTACTGCTAACTTTCCCCCCAAATGCAGAAATTACATTTATTTTGACAAGCAGGCAAACTGTATTTACATCTAAACAATGTATATTTTGATTCTGGCACATTTTCTCCAGCTCTCAAAAATCCACCTGAAATTTAGGGCAATTATTTTACAGCATGAGAGTTTAGAATTATTACATTGAATAAATATTTTGAGTGTATTAAAAGTGAAAAGACTACTAAGACTAATTTCAAACAATACAAAAATACCTTTAAATTATAAGTCAGGCCAAGCACAGTCCAATCCTATAAACAATACTATCATTGCAAGTCAATTCAAAGTTCACATTTCCCTTAAAACAAACATACAGTGAGTGTTGAATATTTTGTACAATGCTGGTTTTAATTTGTCAGCATCCTTGCTACACTTAAGCAATAATTACACCAGTCAGAACAATACATTGTTGGCTTCACTGAGGGAGATATTGTCTGGACAAAGTTTGTTTTCAGACCGGGTAGTTATCAATTTACTTTTAAAAGTAAGACAGATTAAAAATACACTCTACATTTAATTAATACTGTTCATGGAACAGTTCCCTTTTGGCAACATAACCCATTCATCAAGCATGAAGTAAACACCATATATATATTGCTGACTTTAAATGTCTTTTCCAACAGAAGGTTTTCCACACACACCCCCTTTCTTTTTCCTCCTCCAATGAATAATACATTCAAATGCAGCAAAGAGTTTGAGCAATCCAGGGCAGTTATTACAGCTCTGCAAATGCAGTAAACAAGCAGAATATGAAGTGCATTAAACAAATGCCACAAAGGTAATGGACCAGAGGCCAGGGTAATAAATCTCCCCTTATCTGCTAGTCAAATAGGTGATTTAGCTATAAAATATACCTGCCTCATTATCAGGGATGTCTTCCTGCACTGGTAGACTAGGCATTTACCCAGGGTGGCAGAGAGCTCGGACAGCAACGCAGCCACAACTGCCTGGCACGTCCCTGCTCTGTGCAGCTCCGTTCTCAGTGCAGGAGTTTGGTACTGCACTGCACTTCCATGTATCCCAGGTTGTCAATCAGTCCTTGGCTCCAGAAATCACTTCCCAAATCTGTCAAGTTCACAACAGAAAAGGAACAGCTGACAGCTGTTCTACTGGGACCTTTATCTATCAGCAGAACAACAGAACAGCTATCACACTGGCCACTGTTGTCCCATCATCATCTTTTCCCCATGCTCCAACAGTCCATTTCTGCCTGCCCTACTTTGCTTGAGACTGTAAACTCTTGGAAGCAGGGCTGGTTTTGTTTTCAGTTTGTACAGTACCTAGAGAAAGTGGAAGCAAGGGTTTTCCAGTCTGTGGCTGAGCTCTCTAATATTTTGCTTATACATCAGTTATATATTATGCATTATATCAACCTTTGTTCATACAAACTTCCCCAAGTGTGGTGACCTGAGGAAAGGTGCCTCTCTGTTTTGTCATGAATGCATAATTTCAAAAGTCATCAGCAATTCTAGGCTCCAATTTTCTGGTAACAAACTAACAGCATGTTTAAGATGCATAGTTTTTCGCTCATAGGGACTCAGCTTCCTGAAACAAAAAATTAAACACCTTAAAAAGACCCCTCAGTTAATGAGAATCATTACACTCAAATTAAATACATTTGCTGGAAATGAGATGCAGCTCTTTGAACAACATTAAAATGCTGGTTTTAAAGATGAGATTGGAAGTGTCTGAAAGGTTTTTCTTTTCTTTTTTAGTGGGGGAGGGAAAAGAGAAAAATGTTCTTCTTAAGTACAGTTTGAGTTGGCTTTGTACATCTGGAGTAAAGCTAGCCTAATCTAGTACGATTCTACATTAAAAAAAGGGGGGGGGGGGCGCGGAGGAAAAAAAATACTAAGAAGTGAGCCAATGGAAGATCCTGAATGGACTAAACATAAGGGAGACTGCTTTGAGAAAACTAGCCCTGTGAGACTCATGACATGAGCTACATGCCTTTGAAGACAACATTCAGAGTAGTAATACCATCTGTCTGAAAAGATGTCTCAGTATTACAGGTTGACACTTTCAGATAAGAACTTTTACTTTTTCTAAGAGTATAAGTAATCAGGGATTTCTGCTGTTCAAGATACCAGATGCCTAAAGAATATTACTATAATCCTAGAGCTACCTTAGGACTGCTGTATAGCACGGAAGTCTGGAAAACAGGGCTATACTTTTGTATAGTACRGTATAGACACAGTAGGGAAAGCACGGTGAGAAGGAATCAAATGCAGAGGAATTCTTACCTCTTACAGCAGCTTCTAACAGAGYTGACTTTGCACAAAGCTCTGTTAACCTGTACCTCAGTTTCCTCACCCCTAAGACAACCCCCCCCCAAACTCTTACCTGCTTTAGCAGGGTGTTGCAAAACTTATTAGACACAAGTTGTGCCAAGTGTGTTGCTAGTTTCAGATGGAAGGTTAAAAAAAGGGCAAAGTATTATTAGCACAGTTTGTAGGTTACTACGTAGGTCATTACCTGAAGATGCAATCGTTTCTGAAGTAACGTAGTGCATCACCTAACAGTTTAGGCAGAAGAAAAAGAATATGAGGTAGGATAGGGAGAAAGAAATCATTTTCAAAGGAGATGTCTGGGTAATAACTGAGTTATCCAATCACACATTTGGCCAAGACAAAGAAAGGGAAGCAGGCTCCACGTAGAGGGCAAGACAAACTATCCTACAAGCATCACAGTTTAATGAGACACACAATTAGCTCCTCTACCCTGAATATCTCAAAGCACTCTGCAAGGCTCAATTGACAGATACTAGCAATATCCCTGTAAGGTAGGTATTTATCATTCCCATCCTACAGATGAGGAAACAAAGGCACAAATAATGCTTTGTACTGATAGAAGGCCTCTTAGCAGAGCAGCAAACTCGACCACACTCCTTTACTCTGCTAATACTCAAAAGCATTTCAATTTCATCAAGGCAGTCTTACCTCAGTCTAAGGATTCAAACCCTAATGCTTGCCTTTGTATTAATTCAAAAACAGGGCACATTCCATTATGTTTGCTGTAYGTTCCATTATGTTTTGCTAAATTAAACAGAATTTTAATTCTTTGGTTATTGTAGCATGTTACTGTTAAATCTAAAGATGGGCAACCATGCAGAAAAAGGTTTTAAAAAACTGCAGGTAGTTTATGGACAAACACAGTAAACGCAGTGCATGGAACTGGAAAACCCTGCTTACTGATTATTGCAACTGGTAAATTCACATTAGATAATAACTGCAGAGACAGATACAAGAAAAGCTTCCTTTCCCCTCACCTTTTCCCTCAAATAGAAAAGCTAGACTTTCTGGTGAGAACACCACCACCCACCCAAACTTTTGGGAAGCTGGTGAAATACAGGATGGAGAAAGAGGCACAGCATTTTTCCTGGCTTGCAGAGAAGGCACGCATCTGAACACGTAAGGCATGGTCCATACGTAAAACAGTGTCAGCTACTGTTACTAAGGAAACTGCACCAGATAACCCAAGCTGAAAACATCCACATCCAGCTCCTAACAGAAACACACGTCCACTATTACGAATATCCACAAAGCCTTGCACCATTTCACAACACAATACAGGTGAAATTCACCCAACAGCAACCTGTAGCCCAGAGAAATCTGGGCTATTGGGCAAGGGCTCTGCAATCCCAGGAACGCTTCAAGCCACTTTTGAACTTGCCCAAGGGTAAGTCTAGGTTTGAGGAGTCAACAGCATGTGAGTGCAAGGGCAGAAGTTAATGAATTAACAGCTATTTGAGGAGATAGAAAGTGCTGTTTTGTTCTCTCATGTAAGGCAGTCACCAAAAGCTTGAGCAAACTGGAACTGACATAGCAAGAGGAAAGAACTTCTATAGCAATTTTTCCCTCCAAGGAGGAGAGAGCTCACCCACCATGCACACCCCGCCAAGAGCAACCTGTCACCCCAGAAGCTGCTAAATACACACAGCCAGGCTCTGAGCAGCATTCCTAAGTCATACACTGGCAGTACTGCACAGTGCACAGGGAAAAGGCTTAAGACAGAAATCAAGTTCCAGGGACTTGTACAAACAGCAGCAGAGGGAAGGACCAACCAGACCTATCATCCAATAAACATGCTGGAGGCACTAGAGAAGCCTYAGGAAGCTGTATGTCCCCAGGGGACAAATGCTTTATGTTGCAAGAGTATTCCTCCACCCCCAAGCCCCACAAAACTAGCTGGAAGCTTCTACCGCTTTTCTGGACCAGTAAGTCTCTTCTGCATGCGATTGGAGCAGAAACAGGAGAATAAATTCCCTTTTCCATCCTCAAGCCAGTTTCTAGGCTTCCTCCAAAGCTCTCTCACCACCAGGTTGGGGTAGGGTATGCTTTTTAAAAAAAAAAAAAAAAAAAAAAACAGGTCCCAAGAGTGTCTTTTTCTCCTGTGCATAGATGTCATAGGTAACACCTTTCTTCTGTAGAAGCAACAGCTGAGTTCTCTTTCAACTAAACCAAAAGCCATCCACATCCTCCTGATTCCAAGGTTTGGTGCGGGTAAGTCTCACACTTAGGATTGTGCACAATTTCTAATCAAAGATTTCAGCTCTGGTTCGCTAAAAACAAGCAAAAAAAAAATACTGACAGCCTTTTGACAGCACAGAACCTGATCACTCCATATGTAAGCAGGCACTATTCCATTCTACTCCAGCGCTGGGAAGGAGAGGAGTTCAACATCCGTGTCCCAGCTGAGAAGTGGTCAACAGTGCTGATGCAAAGCTCATTTCAATGTGCACTTAATCACATTACCACTAACTAAAATCCTGATCTTGTGCTTGTCTCCCCACACACACTCATGATCTCTACTGAGAATTCTGCTTGAGCAAGGTCTTAAGGATTGCCTCCATATTTGCTGTAAATCATATATGCCAGTGTGATCACTCACCAGCTCAGCGTGGTTTCCCCACCACACACAAATAAAGCAATTGTTATAACAGCAGCATATCTGAAGTAGTGTAGTAATAAACCATCAATTTAGCTTCCTCTGCAGCAGTATTGCTGGAGAGCGAGAGCGGCGCCTCAGCCTTCAAATGTATTAAATAGGGCCTGGAAAGGAATACATGTCCAAAGTCATTTGTCCCCCTGTTGATCTCCTAACATTAGAGCATCCTGCTGCAGAAGGAGGAAAGCTCCAAAAGGGAGGAAAATCCAGCAAGAAATGAACCAAAGTTCAAAAATTATGTCTGCTAATTTAGCCAAATCTTATCTGCTCAGGACTGTTCTTCGGAAGCTAATAGCTGAAGGAATAAGACAGTTGAATGAAATCTCCACCACCTGCATGGTGATGTAGAAGAATCAGCATTATCAAGCGAACAGGTTTCCTGTCAACTGATGCACTATCTATAAATGAATATAAAAACAAGCTTTTAAAGCTAGAACAAGCATTTTAAAGGTTTCTGTGCTCCTAGCAATGATCAAAAGAGATCCAAGGTCTTGGTTAGAGAGCACACTGCATTCTCTCCCATTCTTCTTTAAAATGCTGCTAAAAATACATATGCTTACAGCAGTTCTATATCACAGTCTCATACTTCTCTGTAGACTCATTTGATGGCCTGTGTTGTAAAAAATAGTAAAAGACTTATACAAACACATCCATCCCCAAACCCATGTACAGAGAACGCCACACTACCAATGAAAATGCATTTGAGCAAAAACGTCCATAGGTTTTCCAGTACATTTCATTCTCAAGCCGTTTCAGAGTTCAGTCGGCTTGGCTCTAAATAGACATATGAGATGGTTCTTGCTCCAGAAAGAATATTTTCTTACTTCAGCTGTAAAAACACACTTATATTTTTCAAGTCTGACTCATTCCCCCTGCCTGCCACTCCCCATTCAAGCACTGTGAGTAGAGCAAAAGAAAGCAAATTCTTAGGGGTGGCATCATTGACTTCTCTCTCCCTCCCCAACATAATTCAGAAAGACTTTGCAGCTAGTTGGCAGGCTTTGTTCCTCTTCAAGTGATTTTTTTTTTTTGGTCGTCCCAGCATGGCACAAATTAGCCACATTACACACAAAAGTACAAAGTACAAAGTGAACTGCTGTGGCTCTGAATCATAGAACTAAAGCTTTTAGAAATTTAGAAATCAGATAGGATGAAAGAGTAACTGGAATGTAACTAGGTTATAAACTGGGTTGAAAACAAATACAAAAACATCTGCATTCATTTTTTCCCCACAAGGATAAAAACATCAATACTGTTTTCCTCCTCTTAGATCACACAGGAAAACACTATAGATGATAAACAGAGTCATCATGGTCACAACAAATCTCTCCCACCGGAGCAGAGTAAAACTCGACTGACCTGCGCAGAAAGGTTATTCCACAGGGGTCAGCAAGGGTGACAGGGAGCTCCTCTGGGTCCTGAGATTGGCTTTTCCTTTAGGATCTCACAAGGGTGAGCTCATACAGCGTATCACTCCACGCTCAGCTTGTTAGAGAGGTTGTGCTGAACCTGTCTCCTGCCTTAACAGACATCATTTCCATAGTTTCATTAGGGTGACACTAGAGAAGGAAGAGGAACCTCCTACCAACTGGATGCTAATATGTCTCCATAGAGTCAAATCCCATATAAGCTCCTCTGGACTCAGACTTGCAACTGAACCCCACACAACATGAGGTGCTGTTCTGGCCAGCTGCATTTTATGGGTTGAATCCAGGAYTACGGATACAGATTTCAAGGTCTAGCCATAGGCTATGAGGAAAACCATTCAGACTCAATACCTTGAAGTAATCCTATAGGAATAACTCCCTCCTGCTGTTTTAACTGTTTTAACAGGTGATGTACCTAAGTTCAGTTAGAGCTTAGAAGCTCAGTTAGAGCATGTACTTCTGCATGGGGCTGTGCAGTGAAGATTGCCCCTGCCCTCTTAGCCTTGGTGTTTCTTGTACTTACAAACTCCATGTGCTGTAACAAAGAGGCACATAAGGATGTGGGAAAAGTAGTACCCACTAGTTAATTCCTAGTGGTACCTGTAGTCATTTAGGATCTAGGAGAGCTAGGAAAATTTCAGTTACTGAAAATCAACTATTAGGCATTTAAAAGACTTTTGCTAAATTCAGCCTTGAAGGAAAGTAAGATGATTCATGAGAATTCTATATTTATGATGAAGATTCAGTGAAAGTGACTCATGTACTGAGCCAATCTAATTTTAAATAGACGGGAAAAACCTCTTGAAGAGGCACATGAAACTGGAGTGGGAGAGGGAAGAGAACTGCACACACAAGACAGCTTCAGCTTCTTCAGAAGCAGTTAGACAAATCTACTGGAAACAGTTTCTTCATTCAATTAGCTAAACTGGTAGCAGAACATTCAGCTTCACCTATTTCTGTTTTAAAGTTAATTAACTCTTATATTCAAAGCAGCAACCATTCTGCAAGTTGGAATACTTCCTTAGGCTAATTAGTATTGCTAGGCAACAGTGGGGCAGTTCATGAAGAGTTACTGATTCTCCAGACCCTACAAAATTCAGAATGCAAACCCAACTGGAATCAGGGCAGGGGAAAGGGAGAAATATTAAGAAGTTTTTACAGTATTGCTAATTTTGGCTAAGTAGATTCTAACAGAAGTAGCTGCCTCCCCACTACCCCTTACAACAACACTGCAGCCCATCTTACAGAATACAAATTCAAAGACAGAGAACGGGCACACTACAACACTAAGAGCTGTCCAGATCAAATAGGCAGTCTGTAGCAAGAGAACAGAATCAGGGTTTCTTCTCCTGTTCTTATCTTGGATCCATTTTCCTCAGTTGCTATTTACCTACTGTATAACTATACTATACAGAGGAGAAAAAGAGAGTATTTCACATAATCACAACCTAAATGCAGGAAACGGTAGCAGAGTGTACACGTAATAAAACTTGGTCATTCATCCAGAAAGTTTGGGAGGTCTTCCTTCAAACACAAATAGATACTAGAGAGAGACTTATCATCACAAAAATTCTAACATACACCTAGCTACTCTCTAGGTTGTAGCTTAATATCCACATATCTCTAAATATGTGTATTTTTAACTTACAACTGCTTCCTAATAGATCTCCTTGTTGTTTTGGCTTGGCATTTATTTGGATAATGCCATTTTAACAAGAGTTGCTTTCTTACTTGCAATGTACACAAGGAAGCAGCAAATGTAAAGAAAAGGTGGCAGGGGCCTGAGCTCCATGTTTTTTGTAGTATTAAAATCCCTGAATTGATCTGTGACAGCAGATCAAAACCAATTCTATAAGAAAACTAAGATTATTTAGTGTTAGCTCTGTTGTGTGTCATTTACCACATAAGGCGATGATGTGACTGCTGTCTTCATGTACAAATTTCCGGGTGACAGCTTCTTCCATGATCTGCTTTACCTAAAATAAAGAAGTAAAAAGAAGTGATTGTTAGATACCAACACAAGCTCGCTCAGCACTTGGGAGTTTCAGTTTCAACCTTTGCCTGCCCTTTCCCCACCACCAGAAGACTGACAACTCACAAAAGTCACTACTCACAGGAAGGAAAGGACAAAAGCATCCAAGGGAAAGGAACAAGGACAAAACTAAGTATGCTTTCATGGGATGGSGAAACCACTGGGAGAATAAAAAAAGAACAGATCTATTTGTAGCGGGTCCCCTAAAAGGCTGAATTACTTCAGAGCACCCAGAATGGCCTCTGGAGAACCTCTTCAGAACAAGTTCCAAAGGGCTATGCAAACCCTTTTATACAACGCATCCCTTGCCTTCTTCTGTAGTTACTTCTGATCATTAAACAAGATTATGCATTGTCATGTGCTCTCTCCACTTGTGGCATTCTGCTCTTTTTCAAGCACAAAGAATTCCTGAGCTACTCAGACACACATCCCAAGAAAGGTTTACAATGACCTATCTCCTGTTTTGTCAGGGGAAAGAACCCAATATCAGAAAGACTACAAATGGCTTCTGGGGAGGTGCAAGGCAGTGACATTTCGCAGCCAGTCACACAAATGCCTCCTGACACTTTATCTCTGTGTGAGCGGGTCAGAGCAGAAAAAAAGCGCCATTAAGAACTCATGAGCAGTTTTACTTGTGCCAGTCTGGTGAACCAGATGGAAAACCTATAAACATATACACACAGAGTCTACTTTGCTGTTTTCTCATCTCTATCTGTTAGAAGCAGGCATCTTGCTCAATTTTAAATGAAGTGATAAGACAGAATATGCCTGAAAACAGTCACACCTCATGTTGCTCGTACTTACAGATATGCAACCCAAAGTAAACACTGATAATAGATGGATGTCTTTAATAATTGGGCCTTTAGATGCTACAGTAATTACAAATGATGTTCTCAAGGCTCTGTTGTGTCATACTCTACACAAAAATAATATAGTGCCTATAGAGAAGACAGTCCCTTCAGTCCATGCTTCTAGACACAATTTAAGAATTACGGCCAATAAAATTATACCTATATCTATCACAGTCTTTAAAATAAAGTTCCTCTCCAGTTTCAAGGCTGATATGTCAAGCTCCAGAGAGAACTCAATACAGATTACCTTCAAAAATTAAGGAAGAAAACAGACAAGTCTTACAATTAGGCTCTTCAAGAGAGGCTGCAGCTACTCTCCTTTCATCTGCTTGCTTATTCCTCCCCTCCCCAATGGCTTCCTTAGCCTGATGCCAGATGAAACCTATTTGCCTCAACCAACTCATTTATCAGACACTCACTCCTTCTTGGCCATAGAGCACTCACTTTTCCAGATACAAACCCACAATCATTTTTGGCTTTTCTCATTTGTAAGCTATAATTACAGAGTTAAGACACACTGCCTAAATAAAGGCCACATGATTTTCAACATATGAAATTAAGTGCTATTGTGGCAGGAGACTTAACAAGAAACTTTCTTCTGCCAACACACGCACTTTTTTTTTTTTTTTTTTTTTAAACTTGAAAACAATTTGTATAGCAGTCCTGGAGTCCAACAAACAGTGCAAGAGAATTATCTGGCAGGTAATTACTCCCTTTCCACAGGCTGCTTTTTACCAACAAGCTCAACAAGATGGCATGTACATCAACCAGTCTGACCAGAGTACCAGTGAAAGTTGTACAGCAATGTTCTGTTTTTTAATGCAGGCCACTAACCTGCAGCAGAGAGCAGGATTTCAAACCCAGGAGGCCAGCAATTCAGCACTTCACTCCATGCTTCTCAGTACAGCTGGCTACTGTGCACTGAGCTCTCATTAGGCTGCATCTGGTACCTGAAATAGCTAGTTTAAAGCTAGCTGAGTTACCACTTCATTGTAGCGTTGACAGGTCCAAAGGTTTTGAGCCTCCTCATTCAGTACTGGAACCAGTGGGAGCTGCAGATGCAATGCCTGATCAACAGCTGGGCTCTGCATTTGCACTGCTGAGATGATGAGGCAGCAGCTGCCTATGAAGGTGCTCTCTCCATTTTGAAGGGCTTCCTCCTCTGACAAGCTCATTGCAAGGTCCGTTCTGGAAGCTGTAATCAAGCATGCCTTACCCTGCTGATCACTCTGAGGCCTCCATGCCCATTCCTACACACCCCCCATCCCTGTTCCTACCCTCAGCAGCAGTCTGAAGCAATATCTCCAGCTCTCACATTTGCTGCACAAGCCTTTCAACATGTAGAGTTCTGCTTAGAGCCCCAAATTCTGGATCGAAGTGATCAGAGAATCTGGACTTCTTATAAAAAGGAGCCCTCTGGGATGCAAAGTAAAGCTTGGAAAAACAAAGCAAACACATGCAAGAGACTTCAAAAGCAGAACCTATTTTACATTTAAGGACTTTAAGGCAAGTCTTTCATACTTTATAAAACCTCGCTCATTGCTGTTTGCATACTGAGGCTTGACAATATCAATTATCAACAAGGATATTTGTTTCTTTGCTGTGGCATTTCTGGCATGGCTATAAGACTTTGGACTTCACAGTAAAGCAGTGGAAGGTGACAGACTGAAAGAATGTCAAAAAAGAAGCAATGGTGTAAGAAGGACTCATGGGTGGCACCTCACACGAAAAGCACCTAAATTATCCTGTTTAACCAACAGTCCCCTTCTCACATTTTTATTCAAATCATTATTGACTTACAAGCTTAACGTCTGTTTGCCTTGGCAGGAACACAACAAAACTTGCTCCAAACCTCATCTAGAAGTTTGAAATCATCTAGATAACAGCAACTAGACAGACCAAAGCTCAGCGAAGGCAATGGGACAGGACAGTCGTGCAGCCCTGTCTGTTTAAATTCCAACTCGGAACCCGACCTGCATTTTTACAGGTGGGAGACAGCACATTCCAGCAGACAGAGCTTGTAGTAGGAAGTAAAGAGACAGTTACCTCCAAGCCAACTCATCTCCATGCCTCAGCTGACCCATATGTGAAACAAGGACAGTAACAGTGACTTAACCTTTGCAGACTGTTATGATTTCACCAGATGAAAAAATGCTTTTGAAATCCATATTTAAGCTATTAAATGAAAGGTCTGATTTACTAAAGGGAAAGGGTACCTCTGAGTACTGCTRGCGATAATGTGGGAGGAAAAGGAAGCACTAGAGATCAGCACAAGGGTAAGTCATGCACATATGACTCAAGTTTACAGACACGAATTCAGGCACCATTAAGTGTGCAGGATTGCAGACTGTGATTTCAGACACAACTCTCCAGAGAACAGCAAGTGGAACCCAATTCCTGACTATGGGGAGAAAGAAGAGTCATTTACTAGGAAGAACTCTGGAGCTCAGAGGCCAATTCCCTACTCTATCACACATTTCCCAGGCATCCCTCACATATTTTTATTACATCAACTCATTTAGACCCCACTCCTTAGCCCCAAGAACACAAAATCTAAACTGTATCACAAATTAGAAAGAAAAAAGTTTCAGATGCAATAGTCAATCCTGCTTTTATACAGCAGCACCGTATGGTCAGCCTGTCAGCTAGATTTTGAATCTAGGACCCCAGGAACTAAACAGCATGGACCAGGCAAGTAATCAGTCTCTGTTCACAGCTGCCACCAAATACAAAACAATCTTTGCATATTTTCTGGAGAGTTGGTGAATGTTAATAGAAACCATTTTCAGGACATTGACGGTAGATGTGAAGATTCAAAAGCTAGAATGCAGTGTTCTCCAATCCCACATCATTTCTCACTGCCATGTAATTCAGGGATGCTCCAGGCAAGGAATGAAATCAAACTGTTACTGATGAAATGTAACACAAGTTTGATGGGGAGCTTTTATAATTTTTACAATCTTATATGTTCTCTTTGGAGGGAATTATGCTGTCAGTGGCCCTGCTGCCTGCTCCGGGGAGGCACTTGTAAATGATGCTTTCTGAGCATAAACCTACACTAACACCCACATGCAGATACTAGTGAACCTGACCAAACTGTAAATTAATCTCATTAAAGGAAACATCAACCCCCTACCTTCACCCATCCACCTGCACTGGCAAAGAAACCTGTTAAACCTACTGAACTGCTTTGAACACACTGCATTTATTGCAAGAGGTAAAGGGTTGCCTCCTCTGGCTGAAGGCAGCACTGCTAATGGACAGAGAGGCACCTGGAGATAAACCTGCTCAAGTGGGAAACAGGCAATTGAGGTTCATTCCCAGGTGTCACATAGATTCCCTCCGTTGCCTTGGAAACATCACCTCCATTCTCTGTGCTTCATTTCTAAAATCAATACAGTATCCACTCATCTTAACTAGGCTGCTGATTTATATTTGCCAGGTGATACAAGCATCTAGAAAAGCAGCAAGTGCATCAGTTTCTATGTGTTTCAGTCTCTCCATTCATGAAACAGGAGTAGCAATGCTCAAAGGGAACCAACACATAGCTTTAACAGAGCCCAATGACAGACTCAGAGGACATTTTGCTCTCCCTGGAGAAGGTAACAGACTCTGAGGGCACCGAGATTACCAACCATTAGAGAGCACAGATGGAGAAAGATCTCCCTGCCTGAGTAAAAATCTTGGCATTCGGGGATGTAGAATATCCTGGTGGGAGAATTGTCCAGCAAGGCAAGCTCCTTGGACTAAAGTCGTTGTACATCTGTACAGCACTGTMATGGCTTGCTGCTCTAACCTTCTCCTACACCAAACTTAAGTCAAAAGATATTAAAYAATAATAAGTTTCACCAAAGAGAAATACAAGAGAAATGCCTCTATGTTTCAGTTTGTAAGTCCTGTTATACAGAAGCTTTAAAAATAGAAACAAACTCGAATTTTGCAGGAACCTGCCAGTGTATGAGACCAAGAAAATGAAAGACCACTAAGAAGAGTCATGCACCAATTATATACTATTTTATACACAAGCATAGTGCCAGAAGAGACCTACAGGTATCACCTTTTATTTTCCAGCTCTAAGCTCCTGGACTGCCCCTATGAGCAAAGACAAATAGGGCTTGTCTTACCACGATTTTGCTAAACTATAGCAATGATGGGTTTCTAATTACGGCTGATCCAGCACACCTCAACATATCTGCAATCTTCAGGCTTAGAAATGACTTCTCAAATCAGCAGCACTTTTTCAAAATACAGGTTACAGTGCTTTCCCCATCACTTTACCATGCTGGGATGCTGGACAAGCACCACTAGGACAATGTACAGTTGGAGGCAAAGAACATGGCACGTAGAATACTGGAATAACCAGGACCCCAGTTAAAACCCACAGCATTTTTCCCTCAAAGAAGAAAACTTTATCCCCAACATCCTTGCCTTCTTAAGCTTGTGTAGTTACTGTTCATCCCATTTATTGATTGCTCTAGCTCTACAGAATCTTTGTTACTCTCAATGAAGAACTGGGTGGTGTCAATACAAACAGTTAAATAAATGCCATATTTCTGCCCAGAAATGGTTGCATTTAAGGACCAGCAATTCCATTCATGAGTGCTCTGAAATCTTTCATGGTGAAAGCTGCTAAGGTTATTGTTATCCTATTTGTTTCACAGCTAGAAAGAGTACTGTGTTTAAATCCAGAAATGGCAAAAAACTCCATTTCAGTAGGTAGAAGGAAATGGCTAGACAAAAGCCTGTTTTACGAGCCTACTTGTCACAACAGATTTTCCTGCAGAGGGAGATAAATGTTTGAAACGTGAACTTATAAGCAGCCTCGGCATGAATCCCAGTAGAGCCAAATTTTCAGAACACATTACATGTCTTCCTTTCTATTAGGATCGACAAAATACATTCTTTACCAGTGGGAATGGAAAGTCCATCTGAGAAAAAGCAAACAGCATTAAAATAATCCCAAAGGAAACACATAAAAGGTTTTGCTGGGGGAAAGGGGACAAAATAATAATAATAACAAACAACAACACTTTGCACCAAGTGACTTTCGAGATACCATTTTATATTTACAAAGACAACTGAATTTTAATAGGCTTGGTGCAAATAGCATACAAAAAGAATACACTTACTCTGATCTCCATTAGGTACTGAGGTTATGTGAAAATAATGCAACAGAAGGAAGAGCTTGGGTTTAAAGGACAAGGGAAGGGAATGACAGCTTTGAGAACATATATGGATACATGCTAGCCACAAGTTTTCAAAGGAAGAAAATCAGCACAAAAAGACAAACAGGCAGGCATTAATGGCTTTATGAAAATTCACACAGAAAATAACTGAGGTTAAAAATTCTACAGGAAAAAGTTATTTACTGTTTTTAAGTGCAACATAACCTGGTGGTTTGTATCCTAAAGATTTGTATTCAATTTCTGATTCTGTTGATTGAATATTAAAAAGAAAACCTCGGTTTCAGTGTCTCTGATTTCCTCTCGATACCATTTGTCTTAACGCGAGCACAAGAGATAGGGTCCCCTATTACAAGTCTGTATAGTGCACAGGCTATAAGTCAGGACAAGAGATGCTACCTTAACATATAAACAATAATCAAAAAGCTGTCATGATTATTTGAGAATGGAAAGCTCTGGGCAACCCAAAAAAGCCAAGTCAATATAAATCCTCCAAAAGAGCATTTATAAGGATTTGGAGAAATAAAACCAAATCAAAGGCAAAACAAAAACCTAGACCATAAAGAAGGTATGGATAACACTTTCAAGTGCTATTCAAGTAATTTAAAAGCTAGAGTCTAGTTAAAAACATTTTAGACATTTTAAAGACAAATTAACCTRAGATTTTTAAAATATATATACTACTTATTCTCCTCAGTTCAAGCTGGCTTGGATCATGAAAATCAATTTCATTTTCACTCTCATGCATTAGCTCAATACCACAATACTTAGGCTGGGAAAGCATTTCTCCAATTTATTTATGTATTTATGTAAACATATTAATCCAGGAGAGCAAGTGTGCACCCTTCTAAATCAAACCTTAAGCTATTTTGGCTCAAAGGTCCTATTTTAAGCCAAAATTTCTAAATGAAGTGGCAAGTTCCTGGCTGCATCAAACTGCAGCCTTTAGCACATGACTGAGTACTACACAACACCTGCTCAGTGCAGTGCAAAGAGKAGCCAGGTTGTTCTAGGACATGATTCTACAATTCCACATTCAGACCGTTCTTTACACGTCTATCCCTACGCTGCCACTTCCACTCAACCTACATTGGGGCGTATCAGACATTTCACTCAGTTTCATCATTGACAAATATTAGGGCACCAAAATCAGGCTCAGGAACCCTGGGTGTAGCAACAACTTTTCGCATGATCTTTAATGAATCCTGCTGTCTTGCCACTTCTGATTTTTCCAACTGTGAAGTGAACGCATGGGGAGGGGAAGAAGCAGAAGGATAATTAGTTTTTTTTAAATACTTTTTATTGCTATGATGAGTATGCATTGCATCCCCTTAGCTCTTATGTAAGAACAGGCAGCTACACACAGCTGTTATATTTTGCATGCCACAAAAATGCAAAATAGGGTAGCTGAGTGTACTGGGGAGAAATGGCCATTCATTGAGCTGGCACTTCCACCTGGAGTGTGTTCAAGACCTTGCTCTTAGACCAGTGTGCACTTAAACCAACAAGCACCTTCTCCAAGAATACCTTGGCAGGGACCCTGAAGTCTGCTGCTAGAGAGGTCTCAGACAAGGCCTTGCTACTGTAGCTCCGCGTTAAACAGCCAGTCCATCCAGATGTAAAGCACAGTAGGAACTCGGTGACTGCTGAACACATCCTGACAGGTAATGAGCAGCATTCTTTGTAAAGACTGAAGCATTACTAGTCCAACTGTATTGTGGTGTGTGGTCAAACACCACAATCCCTGTTCGGGCACAGGAGGTAAGCAGCTTATCCAAGAACTGAACTCAGTTCCATGCCTGTATTCACACCACTTTGTCACATTGCCCCAACATGCAAATACCTCACCACTGCTTAAAGGAGAATGAGACAAATTAACCCAGCCTTCCTCCCCACTTTGTCAGCATACTGTTGAAAGCACAGGTATTAGTACCACATGAACAGAGACAATTCTGTTGACGACRCTGCCAGGTAGGGTTTAAACTCTCCAGCAGAGATGACTGATTGAAGAGAAATAAAAGCCACCTTAGAGGCTCAGGCAGACTCAGATCTCATTAACTTCAAAATTCTGATGCAAAGTTATAAGATTTTTCAACTCGGAAGGATATAAAAGCAGGACATCTGGACTACAGTTTACCAGCACAATTTGCATGAGGCATGAATGAAAATCAGCATAAAAACTAAGCTGAATTACAAGTACAAGGTTGGTAAGGTACAAGGTGCAACTATTATCCAACAGCAGAGTTTGGTCCAGATCCAGTTTCACTCAATTTAACACCTTTGCAAACTACAAATGACCGCTATGCTATCCCAGTGGAAGCTGCGGTTCATAGATTAGATAGACCTACTAGCTCACCTAGTCCAGCCTTTTCTCTCTCTCATTCACAGCAAGAGCATTGACATAAGTTGTTCTAGCCTGTCCACTATGTCTTTATTTAATATGCATAAGAGGAGTTCAAGCTTGTAGGGAAGATTCGGTGCAAATCATGTTGGACATGTTGCTAAATACAAGCCAGCGTCCTTTATATGCCAGCTAAGCTAAATACAGCTGAGAAGAGCAGCTGACTCCTGTGCAGCTTGTCCTGTGTTTTATACTAGCTGATGCTCTCTTCAGCTGTTGGTCTTGAATTTTGCTAGCTTACGCAACTGGAGGCTTAAGCTTTAGGGCAGCCTACCCTGCGAGGGGTCAAGGAAGAATTCTCTCTACAGACTAGTTATTTCACTAACAAAATTCCTTGCAGCTTCAAATAAAGAAACTGCTTCTGTTCACCCTTGAGATGAGCCTAAAGAGTCCAATGTTTTTCAAGAAGATAGTTTCTGTGCACAGGACACAGTGACTGAGCTAAGAAAGCAGTATTGCACAGCTCTGCACAGAAAATTGTATATTCCTTCTTCGACTAATGATGATTCTATTAGAGCTTGGTATGGAGGAGATTTTGTATTAATTTCTGCATTTCACTTACTAAATCAAATTAGAGTTCAATTTGGTAATTCATCAACTTCCACCATCCACCACAGAATACAGAAGTAATATATACCTTCTCAAACTCTTAAAATGGTCTGTAACAGCCTCCTGTTAAACGCTACCTTGCTATTAGCCATGCAAGGATCCTCACGTTACAGGAATTTTGAATAAAACTCCATTCACAACCTTTCAGGAGTAAGGTGTGCAAGACCACAATATTAAGAGAAAGCTGTTCACAGTGAAAAACATGAATGTCACAAATGGTATTTTAAAGATAATGACACTTGCACAATAGTTGGAGGGGGRAAGCTCTCATGATATTCAAAAGTTCCATCTCTTTCAAAGGGGGATTAAGGAATTTTGCAAGTCTAAAGAGCATCTGCACTCAGACACCCCAAGTAGTCCGAAAGCTTGGCTGCATAGGACTTCAGATTTCTGGGGTTGTAGCAATCTGAAGAAAGTGATCTCCTACTGCCTTGCTCGCTGATATCCTGATCAGAAAGGAAATAGCTGTTTCTTTCCATCAGAAAACAGGGCTCTGACACTTGGGAGCCAATTCACTTCACAGACAAATATCTTCAGGCTTGCTTTCTTATCACTGATTTTCCTCCTTTCTCCTCTCAAACTCACAGCTGAGGGAAAGTTAGTGAGAATCTAGTAATAAAGGAAACAGTCCCAGGAGAAAGGAGCTGGGACCGTTAGCTCACTACAGACTTTTACTTCAGCAGATCAACACAACTATCACCTGCTACAGGGACAGAAAAAAGAATAAGCCCGCAGAGATAAGCATCTCCTCTCCCCAGGCTCTCTTTGGCCAGGCCAGCAACACTACTGACATATTTTTGGAACAGCATGATAATGTCAACTTCAGTAACTTAGCTAGGAAGATCCTTTTTTTTTTTTTTTTCCCCTCCCAACCAGAGGAAGGTCATAATTTGCTACCGTAACAAGCACAGAAAGGGTTAAACAGTTGTGGCTGAACAAATCCGCCACTTCTCATTCATTGCCTCCTGAAGGGAAATTGGATTTTAATTCGATCTGGCCAAAGCTTTATTTTATTTACTCTGGACAAACTCTTAAGTATCAGCCCTACTGCAGAAGAGATTAAACAAATTCATCACGCAGAAGGCTTAGTTCTTCGCTACCGGACTGCTCCCGCTCGAGAGCGGCTGAGCCCAGCGCCTTGCCCGACGCCCCGGGCGGACGAGCAGGACGGAGCCGAGGCCGCGGCGCCCTTCCCGGGGAAGGGCCCCCGAGCCCGGAGCGGCCGCGGGAGCGCGGGGTGCGGAGGGGACCCGCCGCCGCGGGCAGGGCAGGGCAGGGCAGGGCAGGGCAGGCCCGTCCCGCCCCGTCGCTCCTCACCTCCTTCTTCACGTTCCACAGCAGCTTCTCCTTCACGGCGTCCGCCGAGCAGCTCATGGCGGAGCGCGGAGCGGGGCCGCCCGCCG
>NW_020449497.1:655961-672104 GCF_003343035.1 Apteryx rowi | reverse complement strand
CCAGCGCTGAGGCGGCGCGCGCGGCACCCGGCGCTGAGGTAACGCGCGACCCCCCCGCCGAGGCGGCGCGCGCGACCCCCAGCGCTGAGGTAACGCGGCCGCTCCCTCCCACCCCAGCGCTGAGGCGGCGCGCGGCCCCCGGCCTCCCGTGCGGCCTCCTGAGGGGCTCCACCGGGCGAGGGCATGCCCTGGAGCCCCCATTTCCAACGCCGTTACCTCATGCCGAGCCGTTGTCGCTGATCCCCCCCCCCCCTTACGGAAGGGGCAAGTGAGGAAGCTGGTCCTGACAGAGTCTCCCCAAGACAGGGGTCACAGGGTTCAGTGCGTCTCTGGGACTGCTGCAGCTGCACACCGGCATCTCTAGAGAAGGGAAGGTGGTCGAAGCACCAGGTCAGTTACATATATTAATCTGCTTTTTTCCAGTGCTTAATCCCTTATTTTTTCAATATAATGCTAAAAGAGTAAGCAGCATACTCACATATTCACAGGTAATTTCACTTTTTGGTCCTGGCAGAACTACAATATTTTGATTGCAAAAACCACAAGGAGTGCCCATGAGGTGTTTAAGCTATTCTTTACAAAGCAGATAAGGATATAGGCAAGATCATTCCTTTAGTAGCAGTATTCAGGCTGTTTAACAAACCAGAGCTCACTGTCAATTAAGTCCTCTAGCTGCTACTAAAAATCCTACAATAGTTGTGGCTGCGCAGGAAAGAACATGCCACAGCGTAACACTCAGGCAAAGGGAGAGTTCCTAAGGGAACTAATAAGCCAGAGCTCCCTTAGTGCGGGCAGAAAAGGAAAAAGAAGAAAGGAAGCTACACAGTCTAGATGGAATAACTATGCAAATCTGAAAGAGGCAGTTAATAGACTAAAGCATCTTACCCGGTTGCAAGGACAAAAAGTCCTACCAAGATGAAGAAAAACAGGTTCAGTTTCTACTGGCTATCATACATCATAGAGCCAGGGTAGGAACAAAATTATTTCATCACCCTTCCCCACACAATGGGCATCATGACTTTAGAAGCAGCAAATCTGCAACTGTAACCAATACAGCCTGCAGGCGATAGAAGGAAGGCTCATTTCCTCTCTTCACTATGTTAACTACAAATCTTGACCTAGGCAGCAAAGAAAAAGAGGTAACAGCAGCAGAAAAACAACTGAATAGAATAGAGAGTCGATAAGATTGTATTTGCTAGCTCAAAGCACACCTACTGCAGAACACAGACTAAATCTCTGGATCTAATTCCCTGCTAGACTGCTGTGTCAGTCAAGCAAGGTTAAAGATCTTCCAAATGCAAGTTAGATTACCTTTGTGGTAACACAAATTTTCTTAAAGCAAGATCAAAATTCTCTGTGATTCGTACTAGGAAGTAAAGTTATTTCCATAAACATGAGAAGTACTGTGACCAACATAATTGTTTTACTATTAAAGTAAAAGCCCAGAGAAAGCCAAAACCAGTTATCTGTGGTACACCTGTAAGCACAGTAGTATCTCCTACAGAATTATAGCCTGCACTTGCAGGGATGGGTGAAAGGTAGTAACAGCACATAATACAAAGCCATTCACCAGGACAGTATTTCTATGATCCAGGCATCCTAAATACTTGGTGAGGATCAAGTACAATGCAGAACAGAAGTGTATACTTAAAGAAACCATCGTGAGAATTAAAATTTTTGATGATGGAAAAAAAAAATCACAGAAGATATAAAATATAACAGTTTATTAAAAATTAGTGTTCCATTTCCATTTAACACACTGATAAAAAATAGAAACACTTGATTCAATGGTTAATATGGTTACTGCCCTTAAAAGTTAGACATGAAAATAAAACAAAAGCCTGATGCTATCAGAAAACAGCTTGATCATAGAATGTCATTTAAAACAGGAACAGCAATCATATTTGCTACCCTCTGGATACAAAATAGTACAGAAATCCAAAGAGCTGTACTATTATTACACAATTTAAGTCTCAACACTCCTCTGAGGTAGGGGAGGGTCTTACCCCCATTTTATTACAAATGAGGAAAGTTATGCACATACACGACAACCAATTTGCTCTATGTCACCAAGTTAGTGGCAAAGCTGGAAGTGGAACTCATGCCCCCTCATCTCTTAATAAAAGCCCAGTTCTTCTAACAGAATGGGTGGTGTGCAATCTGGCTGTATAGATTTAATGCCAAGGATTGTCAGAGGATATAATCTAATTGTGCTGGACGCATTCAGTTAAGCTATACTACATCAGTACTTCTAGGAGTGAATTATGTCTGAAAATTAAAAAAGTCAAGAAAAAAAATCTAAACAAAAACACAGAAGTATTACCTGTTCCAAGCAGAATGCAGCTTTTCAATAACAACATAGTATCAGTCCCTCYAATGCCATCCTAGTCTGGGTTATTTATTTTATTTTTAACCAAGCAGTGCAAGAGATAAAAAGTCAGCAGAATGGAATGTTACAATAGGATAGATGTCTCCTGTTCCAAAATCTAAATGTCAAGGTGAAGGTTAAACATTTAGTTTTGTCTCTGCATTTATCAAGCAGTTGGAGGCTGCTACCCTGCAGTGCTATCTCTTTTGACATTATTGCCTAATTAACACTGATACTGGAGAGCTGTTTAACATAAGACATTCACTCAAGGCACCAAGTCTCCTTCTCTGCAGAAAGACTGAGGCTGTTTTGCAGTATGTTAGGACCCCATTACAGAAACACACAACCCTTTATTACAGTGCTTGTGTATAGATGTCAGTTGATGTTTTCCACTCATTCTCTCGGCCTGCTAATGTAATATGTGAATGCATAAAATTCACCTAAATTCAAGAGTGAAGAGGACAGTAAGGTTTCCAAAGAAGCTCCGCCAGCTAATGAATGCTGGCTGATGTAGTTAAGATTCATACATTACAAATAAGGCAGAGAGACACTTCTTCCTAAAGGCTACTTTAAATTCACAGGCACATCAGTGAACACATCCATTGGTGATGGTCTCTGTAGGAAGTTATGACAAGTCTCATAATTTGCAGGCATAAATGCATATAATTAGAAATCTATATTGTCTTAATAGGGATCATTTGTGATATTTAAAGCCAGCAGAGAAGATTCTTAGCAAGCACAGCTGTTCACTCTCTCTAAAAGTGGACAGCTTACTACAAATAAGTGAAGACTGCATGTCAAAGCTGCATTATCCTTTTCAGTGTTTTCAGTGTTTCACTTATTCTCCATCATATCAGGTTGTAAAAATGTGTTCTAGAATGTATTCTTGTCAAAACAAGATATATCCCTTAAGTAAAGGAGGATTAAGGTAAGAATACAAAGCATAAGTTATGTCAAAACTGTAGTATTTAAAATTATCAGAACCTGGTAGTTTGCCTATACAATCAACATGTCATGATTTTGGTGGAAAGATCATACAATTAACATTTTGTATTAGACCAATTTCAGATAAGCAGTTTTTTGGGTTTTTTTAAGAGAACGTATTCTACTGCTTGTATTAGAAAAATGTTTAACCTATGAATTGTGTAAGTGGTGGCAGCATCCATATCTACATTTAGATTTACTGAGATTTCATGTAAAATACCAATTATGTAACCACTCAGGTAAGAAATAACCCAGGGCATTCTAGATTTTATCAGAAATGTATGAATACAGTGGCCCTACCTAGGAAGTGGATTGCTAATATTACAATCATTTAGCAGTGTGCAGGTCCTTATAATAGCACACATCCCAGAATACACCTACACAGAGGATTTCCTGGTGTTTTAGCATCCCTGGTCTGTGTACCGGCAGAGGGAACTATAGGACTGCTAATCTAATCCAATCCCAGGTACTTAGCTAGGGTCTCTCAACCACATCCTGAAAAAATTTATCAGAACTAAGAACACTAAGACCATGACTTTGGAATGTCTTTTGAATAGACAAAATTTCAGTGTTTACACAATTAGATCATTACTCTGAGTAAAGCTTACAGACTGACAGGGTGCTCTGTCTACAATGACCGAACATTATTTAGAATCATTCCAGTTTTAGTCATATCCTAATCTAAAAGTAGATGTTTTGTGACTGGTACTATTTTGGGGAAGAGCAGGGAGAATGGACGGGGATGAGAGAAAAAGGTAAAGTAAGAAGGATATCTAGATATATTTTAAAAACATCCATAACTGCTTACAGTTCGTACTGGTATTCCATATTCTACAAATATCAGTAAGTTATTTTTCAGTCTTTAAAAGGTTCTCACAACTCCAGATGGTTCTCAAAAAATTTTCTTTTCTGAGATTAATTTAATCCAAATTCAAAACAAAGTAATAATGCTTGCTTACTGTGGGAGACAGGAAAAAGAACACCAACTAAACCGAAACACAAGCTTTTCTCTGCTTCTTATAGCATAGTAATTCACAATTTGAATCAATTTCATTAAGAAATCCTGGGAGTACAGAATCCAACCACTGAATGAAAGCCTCTGGACCAGCACACTGCTCTGACACTCATCCTCTCACATGTGCTCCTTCCCRCACCTGTGCTTCCCAGAGAAAACATATGTAAAGATAATGACATTTTTCTGTTTATAACTGCTTTAAACATAGTTTTGCAAGGCTACCAACATTATTTACTAAATCTGCTAACAATCACTTTGATAGTAGTAAGAAAAATTTATATAAATCATTTGCCAAGAAACAGAAGTGCCACACATACGAATTTTACATGGCAGTCTTACTTGCCACAGGATGAAACAAAATACAGAAGAATAAACTGAAGCTATTAAGCACAGCAAAAAGACCCTAAGACTGCAGCCTCTCTTGGTAGCTTCAAAGCACCCACCACAATGTAATTTAAACAGTATCAGCAACCCCCCCCCCATTACACTCTAGTGGAATAAAAAGAAAACCCCAAACCCACAAACGTCTTTGTCAAAATTAATCTCAGCAGCTGTATTTTCACTAGCATGATAGCAAAACCGTCTGGAAAACAACAACTTGCAGAAAGCAATATCAAACAAAAGAGGCTATTGGTTATTAGTGTTTTAAAGATGCCTTTCACAAAAAGGCAGGTGCATTACTGTGGCAATGCTATTTCCTGGATGCGAGGAGAATTAAGAGAAACCTTCCACATGTAGAGGCCTGGCTGTGCAATAAAAAGTTAACAGCTATTAGTGCTTTCTTAACAAGCCTCAACAATCTCATTTTCAAAAGCTTAACCTAGTGGAAATCACTTTTCCCTCCTCTGCAAGCATCCGTTACTACTAAAACACCTGCCATTTTAATTTTAGTTATGACTTGACAATATTAATCTAGGCTTATTTTCCTGTCAGGCTTTTGCAGTAATTTACTTTGAGACTTGTACATAAAATTGGCACTTAATCGAAGGATTTCAAGCCTAAACATCCTGGAACCTGAAGTTTCCTTGTTCATTTACAATATAGGGACATAAAAGCAGTTGTACAGCATGCTCCACTGGTATTACATATCCATAGGTGCCAATGAGCAACCATCAAGTAATAGCTATTTATGATAGTGGTAGGATTTGAATCTGCAACCTAGAACGGGAAGATACAATCAGACTTTTAAAAATACATTAGTAACTTCTCCATATGAAATGCAAAACTCTTTCCAGAGACCCAGTTTGGAGAACAGGTTGGATACTAACCTTCTGAAAGGTCATTTTAAAATTAGCACCAGGCCAAACATTCAGAATAATGAAGCTGATATTTCAGTTTAAGTAGAAACCACCTCTCTCCTATGTCCAAGGTGTTTTGCTATTTCATGCTAGCACAAGATTTCTATGGATATTCTTATCTCTCCACTTCAACTTATATGCTCTAGAAGGGATTCAGAACACAGAACTTAAATTCACTCTTCAGTGCGTGAACGTTATCTAGTATTACAAAATGTTTAGTCTGTACTTCACCAGTCACTGTACTTTTCCCCCCTCAGCTAGAGAAATCTGATATCAAATAGCACTTTTGGGCCACAAGAGGAAACTAACGCAAAACAAATTCCCCAAATTGCCATTGTTTATATAAAAAGGATTATGCCATCACAACCCTAAAGGGTAGCAATCCTGCCACAACCTGTTCCTGAAGTTTTCTTACTTGTAGAAGTTTCCTCCTTCACCACACCTATTTCTCCATCTCCCAGGACAATACATTTATTCAAATTTTCAAAATTTTCTCATTTTTATACAAGAGTGTTTTTGATGACTTGACTCTTACCTTTTTGGAAGATCGTAGTTTAGATTTAATGAGTTTTAAAGACAGCTATCTTGAAAGAAAATTTTTGTATGTGTATTGGGGAAAAAAGTGGGAGAAATCACACATGCACTGTATTTGACTATTGCATAGCTAACCATTTCCTCCATGGGTTATCAGGATGTAGTGTTTGCTAAAAGTATCCATGTTCAGATCCTCTCCACCCCCTCCTTTAATATCTTGATTTAAAAACTGGAAGTTCCATTACACAAAACCCTAAAAGGGCAGGTGTCTGGGAAAAGATTTTCAAACCACACCATCTTATCCAGGAAAAACAGTACTTCTCACAGGAAGTAAGATAACTGGCAAATCATTAGATATGAAAGACCAACCATGAACTGTCAGAAGCAGCGTTCAAGATTCAACTCCTTGTGCAGCAAACAAAGGGGTCAGTCTCTATTTAAAGCATGTGGTGCAAAATTAACATGTCAGTTCTCAAAGCCTTTGGCCCTTAGTGTTACTTTGTGTTCACGAATGCCCTTTAGCTTCTTTAAGGAGCCAAGAAGCCAGATGAAGGTTAGTCCACAGAGTCCAACTTATCCCTCCCTACTTCTTGATCTCACTCAAAGAATATCTGTACAAGCCTTCAAAGTAAACCCTTTCTCCTCTACTGACAAGCTAGTGGCCAAGCTGACGGTCATCATAGGTGCTGTATCTCTTCACATGGATTCGGCGCACTCGATCACGAAGTTCAAAACCATCATCATCCTCGCTGTGAGAGGCCTGGCTTCGGCTCCTGCTTGTTGCTTCCAGCAGAGAGTTATCAGGAACTCGTGGTGTTTCATAAAGTAAAACATTTAGTGTTTCCTCATATATTCGTGCCTCCGGGAATTCAACCTACAAAAAACAGCAAATGTCCTTTTCCTGATCAATACAGGATAACAGGACTGGAGAAAACACACACACACACACGTAAATCTGATTCACAGTAAAAAGAGTAAAACAATTGTAAAAGGGAAAGATGAGCAAAGCAGTCTAATCCCTAGTATAGGATTACTCCAGCTGCCAGATCCCCCACCTCTTCTTTTAGATTGTTCTAGAATGGAATACGAGTATTTCTGATTCTTAAATACAACTGTCAGATCCTGATCAGCATACCTGCACCAGTGCAAACCAGATGTACCTCCTGAAGTTAGGGACACTCTCTAGATTCATCATGCTACTTATTACCATATTTTCATGCATGTAACTCTCATCCCTTTAAGATGCAGTGTTTGGAAGCAAGTCTTTAGGTAACCTGTGCAAAATCAGAGGCAGAAAGACCATCCTTGGAGATGTTCAAAACCCAACTTGACATGGTCCTGTGCAACCTGCTCTAGATGATCCTGCTTGAGGAGGGGGGTGAACCAGATGATCTCCAGAGGTCCCCTCCAACCTCAACTATTCTGTGATTCAGTGRTTTGTTTTTTTTCTAACCATAAGAGACAGGTAGGACAAACTCCAATACCTTAGTTTGCTTCTTCTCTGTGGCATACACTATAGAGGTACAACAGACTTCAGCAAGTTTCCGACCCTGTCCGTAGAAAGACCAGCAGCAAATTTCATCCCCTATAACATCTTTAATGAAGAGAACTCTGCCATTGAATCGGAGAGAAAGTTTGTCAAACAGTTCTATATTCTTCAGTAAGTTGTCATCTGAATTACTGAAACAGAGCAACAAAAGAAGGAATAAGGTTTTTGTAGTTTTGCAACTGGCTGTCTCTACAGAATTAGTAAGCCTATTCCACCACAGTTCTAAGCGTTGATCTAACTGCAGAATTCAAGTAGTCACTCATTGCTATATGCTGCCAAAAAAAAAAAAAAAAGAAGAAGAAGAGAGGGTAATAGCCAGCTTGAGATACAAATAAGATGGTCTGATCCCCATGAGCAAATGTATCAGACTTCAAAGGTCAAGTTAGATAATTAATAATGACAGCATAATTTCCCAAATCATTACATCAACGATCTACAACTACCTCTTGACCAATGCTCAAGATGATTAAATCATATGCTAACTGCAGTTCTTTTTAGGTTTAGTAACAGCAAAAGTCTGAAGAGTCAGTGCATGTTAGAAGGCTAACTAAAAAGCAAAGTGTTCTGCACACAGACTAATGATATCATATGCAAATTTCCAGGGTAAATACATAATTTAGGGAACTAAGTTCCCTAAATCCATAGAACAGTGCTGTTGCAAGCTACTAGAAGTTAGACCACATTACATTTTCCTCCACTCCCATAGTCAAAGGGAAACTTTCCCATTACAGTGCAGAGAAAACTGACATACCTGGTATAGGAGTATTTGTTGTTGCTTCTATTATAGAGCAGCTTAACAACGGGCTATTGGGAGAGGAAAAAAAAAAAAAAACAAACCCAGAAAAGGTAAATTCTGTGTTTGAATACATTTAGCAGAAATTCCATTTCTCACTAGATAGTTGTAGAAAAGCAGTTACTTTCATTGATGATTCTATGAGTCTCTCTTCTTCTTTTGGAGATGTGATGATAGGGATGTTACAGACAGGTTCATACAAGTCTTTCTTGTCCTGTTTTAAAGAAAGAAGAGGGAGAGGAAATAAAAAAACCCAAGAGATATAAATGATGAAACTAACTGCTGCTGCTGCTCTCTTCTCCAAACCCTCCAGCCATGTTCCCAAACCCTGTGATGCAAAGGAAGAGCCTTATGTTGCTATAGTAACTACACAGCATTACCTTGATCTGCAAACTAGAAATACAGCAGAGAGGTTTCTTATCCCCAGAAGGCAGCAATAATTGAAATATTGGGATGCAAGAGGATGTCCTTCTTAGCTATAGCAAAGACTCTGAACTCAAGTCATACTTGAGTTAAGTGGGTTTATTATTCCAACCTTTTTTGAAGAAAAGGATAGTAAGAGTTTGCACAAGTTTTAATTAACTCAAAACACTGCAGTATATAAGAAGATCAGCCACTATGAACTGAACATTTGGCATGTCACTGAAATGGACTTCATCCCTTTGTGGTACAAAAGCAACCAGCAATAGCTTGAAGTACAGTCTGTGACTCCAGATTCCTCATGTAGCAAATTAAGGAAAGCTCAATAGCTAACGTGAAAGCCTTGGAACATTTTGGTTTTTTTTAGAAAAAAGGTTTTAAATTCCAAACCAGCAGAAAAATTGTCAGTGTAGCTTTGCACTTCTTTCAGTGGCTACAAGTATGTTGAACCTAGTATGTGAGGTATTTGTTAATTACTACGCTTTATCCAATCAGAAACATTCATTTCACAATCTTAAGATTAATAACTTTTATATATACATTTTATATATATTTTTATATATATATATAAAAAATTGTGTGTGTGTGTGTGTGTATATATATATATATAAAAAAAACTGGGCTAACCTTGTAAAAAAAGTCAGCTGAACAAGGTGATTTCAGTCAGCTAAACCTGAACACATAAGGACCAGTACAGTGAATAAAGTTACTTATGGACTTAAATATTTACAAACAGAGCTAGTAAAATGATACAAATAAAAATCTTTAAAGTAATCACTGCTCACCATATAGAACTTCCTCCTTCTCCATTAAGATTCAAACTTGGAAAAAAAAAATTACCACATTTTCAAAGATTGCAACCCATTCTGCTTATCAATATTATCTAATTAGAAGTGATATAATTTGGGGAAAATTTTAGGCAAATGCCATAAGGTCTTTTAAAACATCTGTGTTCAAAATAATCATGTTTATTCAATGAATTTCCTTTAAATTTCTGCTTTTTATTTCTTTTCACATAAAAGGAACTCAAAATTCACTATTTCCTTAAAAAAAAAAAAAGTACAAACACAAAAGAAACAGTCCCTCTATTTATATTAGTGGTTCTGAACATAATCTCTTCTTTATTCATCTTCCTGGCATTCCTGTGAAGTAGAAAAAGTGCTATTATCCCCATTCTGCAGCAGGCAGCTGGACAAGAGAATGGCAGCACAAAAGGAAATGATCTACCCATCATCATACAAGACATTTCTGAAATGATTAGGAACTTGAACCTGAGCCTTTCACGTTCTAGATTAATATAATCTAACCACTGGACCATCTTTATCTCCTCTTACAAAGAAATAGCTGCCTTGACAATGCAACCACATTACTAATTATGCTAGATCCCTTGAGAACACAGGCACCTTTGGCCTGGAAGGCTGTTCCACAATAGCAGATAGGTCTGAAAACATTTCCTGTGAGAGCATAAACTAAATCTCTCTTACACAAAGCATCACAGAATCTCAAGTGTCCATACACAGCGAGGAAAACTATGGCTTTGATAAATGTACTTGATAAGATCTTCACAACTTATCTCACTGCTGTCTCATTTTCTTTCCAGGCTGTCTTGTACGCCTAAGACTTGATGTACATCTAAGGCCATGAAACACTCTTTGAAGTCGTCCTAAGTCATTTTTATAAGCAAAACATCCATCAATAACTACAGACTACTTCCATTTCTTACCTGCAGAGCTGCTTGGCACATGTCTACTAAGCCCTGAATGAGATAATATTTGGCTTCTGCCATCAACTCTTTGACCTCCTGTCTGTGTTTTGGAAGTGCAATTGTGTCATCTCTGAGATAGTTTAAAATTGTTCCAAAGTGCTTCCCACAACGGTCTATAAGGATCCAGCCTGAAAAATAACCATCACAATGTTTCAGTCACCTCAACACTGGCAGGCAAGCAACAGTTCTTCAGAGAGGTTAAACATGGAAACTGCATTCAAGCCTCATAAGCTGATAATAAGCCCACTGAAACTTCCCTGAAACTGCATATGATCTGTTTTCCATTTCATTCAGTGGAAGTCTTTACTGATTTTGAGCAAATTGAAGTTGGTTACAGAACAGAAAATGACAGGGAAGTCACTCTTTTGGTACCTCCTGTATATTCTCACTGCTTTTCAGCACCCCAGAAGAAAAATCCAGCTAGAAAAAAAAATTAAAAATACCCAGCTTTCTCTCAAGAGACATTAAAATCCCTGCAGGAACCTGACTGCACTGTATCTGTTGATCAGTCCATGTGCAGCCTAACCAAAATTATTTTCTGTGTTTGATCCTTTCTGTATTAGGAATGGATCTTTTTAACTATTATAGGAAATCACCAGTTTGCATTTTTACAGAGTTCTATTTAACTGCCTGACCAACCAGTTCAAACCTTAAAAAAAGCTTATTGTTAGGTAAGCTGCCTGTTTTATTTAGAGGCTTGGCATATTCCTGGCAAAATAGGGTTTTGCTATATTGGTATGGAAATAAATGTAACAACTGCTGCTGCAGTGTAATGCTGGGCACTTGTAACTTAAAAATCTATTACTAAGAAAGCCAAGGGAAGACTAGAAGAAGGAATTTGCAAATATTTGCAACAAGTGAATTGGGGCTAAGTTCTGTGGCCTACCTAGAAAAATCTGTCAGCCTCCCAACCATCTTCTGCTGTTGTTCAGAGTTTAAAAAAAAAAAAGTATTCCAAAGACGCCAAAACATAGAATAGCCCAGAAAACACACTGTGAGAAAAAAGCTGTTCTGGTCTCCAAATATGAGTAAAGAACAGCACACAGACAGATCAGGAGGGAGTAGAGTGTGGAAGCAGCACAGGAAAGAGTAGCAGACAGACATTTTTCTGATTCTAAAACAGCCCTGAGGTCATATTCACTGGGAAACAGGATGTCTGACTTGCTGGCAAACAATAGTAGTGTAGGACACGCAAGCAGAGGACTTAGTACAGTGACAAACTCTCTTCCACAATGTGGAAGGCAGGCAAAAAAAATGATATTTTGGGACCCAGGTGCAGAGGACAATATAAGAAAAGTAGACTAAACCACTACTATATTTTCCAGCTGTGGCTGTCAGAACACTAATCCTGTCCTCTCTTCAGGCTAAGGCTCTTACACAAAATTGCTGGACTAAACTGAGTTAGTCATATGAGCCAGCCTACTCAAAGGGAATTTGKTCTTCTTACTTGTTCTATTCTCTATAATTTATTATGGATTTTTATTTTTATAATACCAGGTTTCAATGTCCAGCATGAGGTGACATAATACTTGACTGGTGACTAAATACTGCCACAACATGGATATATATTTTCAGCCACAAGTGGAACTTGTTTGGGAGGAAAAAAAAAACAAAACAAAACCAGAATCCTCAACATAGCAAGCAAGGCTGTTCTGAGTTTGAAAGATGAAAAATGAATGTCGTCCTGCCCCCATTTTGATTGATGCCGCTATACACCACACAATAAATGACAGCCCACATGCCGTATGTTCAGTCTTGATAACAACGTCAGCAATCTGTATACCAGCTGTGATTGTCGCAAAGAGAGCCAGTCCTTTCTCTAGTTAATTTTAGTAACAAAAGAACACATTTTCATAAGGCACAGAGGCTTTTTAGAGCCAATGGGAGCTGGGTGCCTAGTGTTCCAAATTACTTTCAGAATACATTTTTCTTTATACCCTTCACTCAGCAGTCTACAAAAACTGTTGTTTTACAAAATTCTCCACATCAAAAGACATTCCCCTTACCTTCCTTGTCTGTGAGCACTTCCATCCTGCCACTGAACATAGCCTTCAACATTGTGTCGTGCCTGGTCAGTACTTGAACCGTAGTATAATATAAGGAGCCCCCAACATTTAGTCGCACGTATTTGTTACCAAGGTTGCCCCCTTTGAAACTGCAAGTTTTGGGCTTGGATCCTGCAGCTGGACAAAGAGTGGTTAGACACGTGTCCCCCGACATCTCCTTCTGTAGATAGATGACAACTCTGCAGAGCGTGGGCTTGATGGATTCCGCCGTGATTGGTGAAGGGTCACAAGTCACGAGATGAGGAGTGCAAGGCAAAAACAGTCGTAACCCACTGGACCCTTGAAACAGAAACATATAAGATCAATACAGAAGCCTGAAATTACCATTTAAAACAAAAACAAGAAGCCCACATTAAAGAAGAGATGTATTCGGTAGATTCTTAAGGACACAACTGCACAAGTTCTGACAAAACAAGATGTAGATGTTTTTCAAACAACTTGCACAGCAATATAATGATTGTTCAGCACCATACAGTTAAGTTATGTCTGCATTACTGTTAGTGAGGCAAGTTAAATGTTTCTAGACTTCCTTTTATTTAGTCTTCAGCCAACACAACAATCACCATCCAATCCTGCAGTCCAAGTTTAAATAATAGTAAGAATTTGGCTCCCTCTCAACTTCCCAAAAGACATTACTTTTTCTTGTGCAGATCTAAAACACAATGGAAGTGCTTTCTGCAGTTTCTCCAGCTGGGGTATATATGAGTTGGTTTTTGTGGGCTTTTTTTGTTTGTTTGTTTTTTTAACTGGAGACATTTACAGAGGTTTCAGCAGCCTCTCTTTCAAGTGCCTCAACACTGAAATGCTAGATCATAATGTTCTATTTCCTGGTACATCCTTTCATTCAGAACTCTTCTTCTTCCATCCTGGAATGCCAAGCAATCAATATAATATTAATTTTTCTATTTAAAAAAATGCGTCCAGTCTTTGGAATATTTGTCTCACTTAAAAGCCAGTTAAGACATTCACAGCTTCCTTCCTCTTCCAAATCTCACTATACTTATCTTTCCATCCAAGAGGAGCTTAGAATGGAAACAAACAAATAAAAGGAGAATGAAATTCAGTCTAACAGGCCAGATCTAAAGATCTTTAATTGGAAAAGTACAAGTATGGGTTTCTCAGCTATCCTTTTAAAAACTGTTGTCCTCAGAAACATTTTGCTGGCTTTTCCCCTCTCACTGTGCTTTTGTCTATTTATCTATTTCAGACTACAAGCATCTGTTCGCTTCTCTGTTCTGTGCCCATGGTACATGAGTAACCTTTTATAAATAAATATAACAACCTAACTGTATTGCTTTTCTTCCCACATCCCTCTTCCTTCTCACTCCACCTCAGCTTTCAGCCTGGAAGAAAAACACATCTCTCCATCCATCTGGTACAGCAAATTACTTAGCAGCTACAGATGGTATCTTAAAATTGCCAGAGATTTGAATAGCTACTGAACTTAGAATGATATCTAAAATAATGTTATTCTAATTAAGCAAGCACTACAAACAAAATCTATTAAACAATAAGCAATACAAAAACTTTGCAGGTCAAAAAGACACAAACCAATTCTAACACTTTTAGTGCCAAGAGAGATCAGTTTGTCTGTAAATGCTTTAACTGGAACTCCCACTAGCTGTCATCACTCGACTTTCAGCTAATCATCCTAGAACACAACAGTAAATTTACTTCTACATCTGAGCAAGCCACAGTTTTTTTCTGAGCACATCATTTTAGACAAGTAGTCCATTGACAAATATAAGTCAAAGGCAACTGCATGTTACAAATTAATTTGGCCAGAAAAGTAATTTCTGACTGGTAAGCAGCCAGCAGCAACCCCAAACCGTGCATGTGATTATGGTGTTAGAAGAAGTCTGTTAGCCAAAACAGCTAAAGGGTATGTGAAATTGACCAGAACTTCTCCAAACGCATTGCACGTAATACAATTCCTCCTTAGTTGACATAGGTGTTTACTATAATCTTTTAAAACTAAGTAAATCAAGACTAGAAGCAACTACCCTTATTGTTTCACAGTTAAGACCTTTGGTAGAAACAGAAGTATAACTTAGGTCTATAAATTTGTCATAGATGTGTCTTGTTTTAGCCCTTTGCAATCTCTCTTTAAAACAAAAGCATGTTTTTAAAGATAGCCAGACTGATCCTGTAACAAGAGAAAGAACTCCAGACCCAAACAGAGCTCTCTAATGTCAACAGTGGTCTGTCTGAACATATCTCTTTATAAGAATCAAGTTTTGAGTCAGTTCTATCGCTTCAGGTGTTTAGTTACTTCTCTGACCAAGTAAAATGAAGCAAAATATGAGCAAAATTTGCTATCCAGCCAATCTAAGTATGAGCAAATACTACTACTGTAACATGGTCATTGGCTAATAAGCTAGGAGACTTTTGCTGTAAACAGTAATGTAACCTCTGATTACACCCATTAACGCAAGAGAAGATTTTCTACTTCCTTTCCTTCCTGCCTTGTGTGGGAAGCAGATGGAGGACTGTAGAACAATAACACAGCAGCTCGGACACCATATCAGGAAATGGTCCCAGTTGATGACTTCCATAAAAAGAAATAATTCTAACAGCTCAAGAGGAAAAAAAAAAAGAACAGAATCACTTGCAAACTGGTACACTTTCTACCTAATTTCTGGACTAGACCAAATGGTCTTATTATTTTTTGACACCCCCAGGCTCTACCAAGCCCCTCATGATGAGGTGGAAGCAGGACGCCAGCAGCACGCTGCACAGAGCGGAGCAGTACCACAAAGGTTATGGATGGGGTAGGTGTCGTGAAGGCAGAGAGGAAGGTGCATGAGCACGTCAGTGTCAGAACGGTGGAGGAAAAGCAGTTTTCTGCGTGCCCCAAAGCTTCGCACGCAGAGGGACGGAGGGCGACGTTTCCGGAGACGAGGTTTCCGGGTGCTGAGGTACCGAGCCCACACACCTGGTTTCTGCTCCTTGTTCAGCAAGGGCGACGGCACGACGGCGGCAGWGTGGTTCCTCTCAGGGTCTCAGCTTTACACCTGGAAAGGCAAATAACGAGATTAGCCCAGAAGCTAAATACTAACGCGAGCAGAAGCCGCCTCTCACCGCCCGCCGGCACGCTGGCACGATACCTGACCGCGCTCTCCATCAGCCCGGCGCCGCCGCGCCCTTCCCCACGGACCCGCCGCCCCCGGCGCTCACCCCTGCGCGGCCCCTCGGCTGAGCTCATTTCCTCCGCGCCCCGCCGCGCGCCGGCAACCCGGAAGCGCTCCCCGCCGCCGGGACTACAGCTCCCGGCGTGCCGCGGGGTCGGCGGGCCGCCGCGACTACAGCTCCCGGCGTGCTCCGGGGGGGGGGCGGGACGGGACGGGACGG